>NC_058044.1:15139705-15397205 GCF_020085105.1 Siniperca chuatsi
CAATAAAGTGATGAATCCTTACTAATTAATAAATAGATGAGGGATGCAGAATTAAGATATGGGACTGATGAAGCTAGTTATCATAAATCAATAATGCTCTGACTCATCCCTGATCACCTGACTGGAAGAGTTTGAGCACATTTCTGATCTGGCTCTGCCTATCCACAGTATCCTCTGTAGTAATCATTATTATATACCTTCTGATTACAGCATGATCACCCTTTTCACACTGGTAAGCCAAACAGAGTTCAGTTATTATCTACCACAACAAACTGTCAGTCAAGAGACAATGGGAACGCTGCACAGCTAAATGCAGTCGCAGGCTGGCACTACCATGTGAAAAGGGGAATAATTGAAAATATTTTCAACACTGATTAGCTTGAAAACAAGAGACCATCATGAATGCTGTGGATAATGCAGCTGCAGAAAGCACAGACCTGTTCAGACTTACAATGACAGCTGCTGTCAGTTTTTGTTTCACCAATATGAAGCACACAATGCTTCCTTAGAGGAGGGAGTGTACATCTACCACCATGCTATCACACCACTCATACATGAAATAATATATAAAAAATAAGATAGGTTAAAAAGGTCCATCATTAAAATGCATTTGTACAGTAATAAATAGATGTGTCCTCTATTTACAGTTTACCAGACACTTCTTGAAGCAGAGTTTGCAGTTAAAAACATTAAATCCTAAATATTTATCTGTTTGTTTTCTTGTTTTGTTCGGAGGATGAGGGGTTGGCGCTCAGGATTTCCCCTCTTCATCATCCTTCCACTGGTAAGGAAGGCAGGAAGACAAGAGAGAACATGCAGGAGAGAAGATGCACATGAAGAAACAATGTCCTCCAATGTGTCTTTTCCCTAGGTTTCATCCTCAGTGACTTTCCAATTTGGTGTTGCATTGCTGTAGCTGCTGCTGTTAAGAGTTTTCGTTAAATTTGCTTCAGTGCACACATACACATACACCCACACACACACACACAGATTTTGAGCACCCAATGCCTTGCTCTGCCCCCGATGCATTGTGTATCCTCCTACAGCCTCTTGCTTGCTCTGAGTAGCAGTTGCCTCTCAACGCAGACCTAAGAACAGCTTTCTCTCAAAGCTTTTATAAAAACACTAAACATAAACCTAGAGCTGAGTTCTTGAGGCAACTTCTTCCTCGTCCCTCTTGGCCATTCAAAACATTAATTCATCTTCTTTTCGTTTTTCAAGGAGCCATTGCGTTTGTGTTTCCCGTTGGCCATGCTCTCGCTATGGCAATGTCCATTGGCCATGTTACCATCATCCCTGGTGACGCCACCTCCTCTGCTCTGGTCCCCGACCTTCTTCCCCCTCAGCAATTGTACCAGCCGTTGCATGGCAAAGCCGATCAGAGCCAAGGCAACCCCTACAGTGAAAATCACATCCAGCAGGAAGTACTGGTAGGGGGACACCTCGTATACGGCGGAGCGCAGGTGGTTGGCACCGTGGTGACGGAGGATGTAGCTGATCCAGTAGGCGGCCCTGGTCACAGGGTGGCCTGGCTGGTCTTTGTGAATGTTGGAGAGAAGAAGTGCTTGCTGGCGGTACCTAGGTAGGGAGAGACAGAGGTTGGAAACAAGGATATAAAGAGACAAGGACAAAAGGAGACAAGTATATTGCATGTATACCATTAAGTCACAGAGTGGTGATTCCATATATGGTCACCAGATGGCACTGATAAACAATAACACTACTATACAAAGCATTTTGTGTGTGACTGTGCATACAAGACTTAGAAATCTAACCTGGTGTCTTTGATGACGCTGGTCAGGGCTGTGTAGAGGTCTTCCTCGCTCATGTACTTCCAGTGTAGCATGATACCCATACCTTTGGCTGCCACACGAGTCATGGTGTCATAATGGTCTCCGAACAGGGGCACACCTACCACCGGCACCCCATGATACATGGCCTCGTAGATGCTGTTCAGGCCACCATGGCTCAGGAAGGCCCTTGTGTTGGCGTGGCCTAGATGGCAGGAGGGATGAGGGATGTTATTTTGCATGTTAGGTGTTATGTTCATTAGTCATTTTTTGACAGGGCACTTATTTTGCTGGTTTGGTTTAAACAGTAGATCCCACAAACTGCTGCACACTCAGCAGTATCTCACTGTTGGGAAGACGGTTTACAGTACAGTATAATTAACAAAACACCTCAGTCAGTGTTTTTATGCAGGGAGAAATTTCAATTCAATTCTTTCTCTATACCTATTTTAACAATAAAAAAAGGTGTAGTAGTGTGGTGTAGTTCACCTAAAACCCAGTAAAATTATATTTAAAATGCTCCTACCAGAAAGCCAGACAGGCATTAACATTTGGCTAACCAAGGTGCTATTATATCACTGCAGAATACAATGCTAGCTGTCAATATCTGAATGTTCATGTACATTCCTTATTCCTGATACACACCAGGGGGCTTACACATGAACCCACTAATACAAAACCTAGTCCGCGCCACCCACAGTAGCAACATCTCGTATAACAACACCAAGGATCAGCTATGTGTCAAAACATGCCTTGAACCAGCACGATACGAAGAAGTCAGATTCTTGAAAAGTTGTTTTTAAAGCATCTTGGTTCATTTAAAGGGTTTTGCAAGTGTTGTAAAATACATTTCAATTCATATGGTGCAATACAATATACAATAAGTTCAGTAAGCCAATTTGACTGTTGATAAGAGAACTAGAAGGTGAAGTATGTATTATGTGGCGTCCTCTCGATGTACTCACCTAATAAGTCATTCTGAGGCATCCAATCGACAAGCTTGGTGTTCTTGCCAAGGTTACTGGGTGGAACTCCAGAGAATCTAAAGGAAGGAAAATAGGAAATAATGAAGGAATGCTGAGATAGTTTATCTCACTTTTTAGTAGATTATGTTGTCATCACAACACAATGGTGTGTGAACTGATATTTAACTTTGTAAATATTTCACACTACTTATATTTAGTCAGTGGCTAGTCACACAGTATTTGATACTTATATCTAACGTGTCAACACTACTGATTGTGGGAGAAAAGTATACACATATCACTTGGATTTGAAATGGATACAGTATACACAGTACTGTACAGCCTAGCTACACTACAATATGAATTGTATAAAACTATTTTTAAACAATGTACTGTTCTGTCACCAGAAGTTTGGTTTCAGATGAACATTCTGTTCCTACTAGCTACTGCTAAGGGCACATTTCCATAGCAGTTACAGTTTAACTTGTTACATCCAGTCATTTGTCAGATCTGTAACTTTCAATCTCCACTGGTTACCTCATGGTCACCACAAGACTCCAGGAAGTTACTACCAAAAGAATCGGTGTGTTTCCCAAAATGTCAAACAATTTGTTTAATTTAGTTTTTCTATGATCAGTTTACTGCTAACTAAGCTAGCCATTATACTAGCTGTCTGAGGATAATGTGTTACTGATACAACATTCTAAATACTGTTATGTATTTTACTCTTTTTACTTTTTTACTCTTGTGGATGCTATTTGTATTTTTACTAGAGAAATACTGTGTTGTACTTCTTATGGGTACTTCACAATCATTGAATTTGTTGTGTTTTATCCAGACTCCTGTATTGAACCTTTAATGTAAGTGTGTTGAGCTTTCTACGTAGCTGTGCATCCGTACATGCATAGTGAGGGCAGAAGATGTGATGTATGTATAGTGTGTACAAGAGATACCATATATACAGAAGGCTAAATGAATCAATCGAGTCTAACATTTACATGATGCAGAATGTGAACAAAGGGGAATTCAATGTTAATCTCTTTTTCCCTAAAAAAAAAAAAAAAAAAAAAGCAAAAAGCTGAAGGGCTTTGCTTGTTCAATCACTGACATTTAGGTTTCATCTCTTTGTCTTCTACGGGTGGTGGTGAATGTGTGCAGTATTGTGTGTATGTCTTTTGGTGTCTGTGGTTGTGTTTGTGGAAGCATTTTCCAACAAATGCAGCATACAATACATATGCATGCTGCATTACGACCCCCATCCATCCATCTCCTTCCCTCCCTAACTCAAACTCTTTCATCTCTCTTCAACAAAGCACCAATTCACTGTCCTGTCAATCAAAGCCTACATTCATGCAGACAATTATCAATGACACGATTCTTTTGGCTTGGTCCCTGTCCCTCTCATCAGCCCTCTTCCTTTTTCCATCCTCTTAGTTTGGAAGGACCACTGAAACCCTGATCACCATTCAAAGTCTTGTGGCTATAAATTTCAGATCATTGTCTCACTGCACCCGTAGACCTGGTCAGATGTACATGGTCTACATGTGAAGCATCATTGTCTCATATCTCACTGTAAAAGGTCAGTGCTAGAGAACACAGGAATGTGTTTCATTTGCCGTTGTCATTTTAAACTCTAAAAATGACAAATTATCACACATTATTACTCACACGTGTTGCATGCCAAGACAAATCCAGCACCCCTCATTACAACACACAGTACTTTTTGCTCAGATTGCCAAAAACCATGGCACGCTTTTTGACAACCACCTTATTCCAATCAGACACTGCAACCACAATCTGATCCTCTTAGATCACACCAGGGAGCTCCTTGTCTGATCTCCAGCCACTAAAACTCATTGAGTTTTCCAACCCCAAAATTTCAGTCATATAATGAGTGTCTGTTGTTGAGCCCTGCTCCTAGCATGCCACAGTAGGCTGCAAAGGGTGCTGCACCCCATATCTGCTTTTCCCCCAAGTTCTATACACTATCTAATGCTTCATATTTTCTTTTCCATGCAAACCCTGCAAATATTGCAGACACACACTGAAAAATGTGAGGTACACACAACTGAGGAAGATTGAGTAAATCTGTGTCATCTGTGTAACATTTACAAGACATGCTTAATTTCCTCCTTAATGTTTCCTTTAAAAAAAGAACAAAAGCTTCTTTAATTCTCTCTCCTTTCCTTATCATCACTCTTATCTTATATGCTCACACTTCTCCAACTTACATGATCCCTCTGAGGTCTCTTTCTAAGGTCAGAAGAGTGGTTTGTCTATTATCAGTTAACTTTTAACTTAATCCTTGCACTACTTGCTGTTAGTTATTTGTCATGTGTGGGGTCTAGAAATATAATGTTAGTAAACTACTGCACTCATTAATATTCACTCTAGAGAAGAGTTTTAGCTATTTTTTTAAACACCTTTGAAGGGTTAAAAGGCACCTTTGCATGTCACACACAGAGGTAGAAGGAAATGTAATGAAACAATGTGATATCATTAATAACAGTTAGTGGTTACAATGCACTAACTGAAATAAAATATTTTATATAAAATTAACCAACAACTTAACTAACATCACTAAGGTCAGTAAACCATCTCAACTTGGTCAATCAAAACACACATTTAAACGCAGTGCTTATGATAATGCTAAAAACTAGACCTGAAATTGACACAAAATAAAACTACTAAAAACTTCAAGAAACAGATTGAAAACTGACTAAAGCAAAACTGGACTTGTAATATTTGATCCAAATAAAAATAAAAAACAACATAGCATTTTGTAACTGTAATTATCTGGTTATTATCTCAGACATACCTAATGAAAGGTTACTTTACTATTCTGTCAGTTATGACATCAATTGTGTAGTGTTTGTACAAGTGAAGACACTTAGGCACATGTTCAAACATTAACCCAGCTACACCATATGCCAATAGAAAAGTCAGGTTTGCAGACCACATGCATTATTGTATGTACTAGGACCAAGGCTTTGTTCCTGGAGTCTATATTAGTAATGCGCCACTTGGGCATACCAGAATAGATTGACGGTTTGGATGTCTAACTATTCTTTAGTCACTTATGAGATAAAAGTTACACAAAAACAATGAGTGTGAATGTGGTCAATGAATCACAAACTCTTAAATTTACTGAGATAAGTGTTAAGCATTAGCAGGTTCATGGATGGATCACATATTTTTTCCCCTCTTATTTTTTGCATTTTCCCGCTCAGGTCCATGGATCATTGCTGTGGGACTCATACATTTTGGATATCTCTGTGAAGGACCTCTTCTTATTAATTCATCCTGAACACATACACATATGCATTCATAGTGTATAACACTGTGACAGACGCATGCATGCACAGATACTGCAACAGTTTTAGTTTCCCTCTCACAGACATATTTCGCCTGTCCCTTGGCTGCAGCAATTGACCCACAATATCACGTGTCACAGTACCACATAGCACATGCATGTAGGTATTTGTCTGCATGTTTATGAGTGAGACACAAAAAAGCGGACAGTGTGTTTAACTGAGCAAATGTTCTGGATAAATCACTTATCTTATGTGACTTTCAGTGGCGGCTGGCCAATAGAGGGTGCTAGGGCGCCGCCCTCACTGAGCCCTTGAACCACAAACAAACCCCATTACTACTACTAATAATAATAAATTAAACAAATTGTCAAAATTTGTGTGTTTGAAATATGGAGTGCACCCAGTCATGTGTAAAATATGATAGAAAAGCATCTGCACAACATATGCATTTCCTACATGTCCCCCTCAGCCTGTCTGCGTGTCTCAGCAGCTCTGGTTCAAAGGAGGCGGGTCTGTGTAGCAGTTTAGCCAAAGATATGAATGTATGACATAAAATTTAGCCAATCAGCGTCCTCAAATCTAATTCGAGAAGGGCGATTATTTTATCCAAATTAAGAGATTGTGTGGAGTTTTGTGGGGCTTTTGAGTCGGCCTTGCGTGGGCATGACGAGACAGACTCCTTGAAAAACCCTGGCATTTTCAGGGGATTGGCTTCAAATGGACAATGATTAACTAGGTATCAAGCAGATGTACTTTGTCTGGTAGTGTGCATTTGTTCATGTTCAGCCCCAGTGTGTGTTTTTGTGCGATGTGCATAGTTGACATGTTAAAACAAATCTCTAATTATTCCATGTGTTAGAGGTCAATTGATATTTACAAGATTGTTTATGTGTTATTATTTGGGGTATTTCCCTCTGTTAACTGTTTTGTATTGGTTATCAGGGACCCCACAATTTATTTTTGAGTATAATTCAATTGAATCCACTTGTGAGAGAGTTTCGAAGTAGAAGTTTGCTGGAGTTGACCATCTCTACACCTCAGAGCACTTGACTCCCATGCTTATGTCTGTTAAAGTGCCTGAGTAGCAGCTTAACACCACTAAATGCACTTCATGTTTACTTATCCTGATCTTTACTTCCCTATTGGTTTCCCCAAACAAAACAAGGTCCTAGAAAATTTTCCACCAGCCGCCACTGGTAACTTTGCTAAATTAAATAAAATGCAAAGGTCTTTGCACCATTAAAATGTGAAGCCACATTAGTTTCTGACTCTCTGAGTCTCTTAAGAGTCAGGATCCACTAATCAATGCTGTTTGATCACCTGGATGAACTCATAATACCCTGAGGCAAATATGAGGTGGGAATATGGACTTTGGTCTCAAGGCAGAGAGCGTGTTGCCTTTATTTTACAATGTGTCAAAGTTCTGATATATACACACAAAGTCCTCTGACGTCCAGAGCCCCCTGAAAGCTGGAATGGAGGAAAGTCAGTGACTTGAGGCTCACTAGAAAATCTCTTCACATTTGTCACAGTGACAGCTGTGAGAAAACAGATACTTTACCTCCAGACGACACGCTGGGGCAGCCTGGCGAGGGCTCCTGCTAGTTTGTGAGCAATGTCCTGGGAAAGGTACTTGACCCCAGCTCCAAACGACACAACCACAAAGCCATGCTCTGCTGTGTCATTCACCCATGCCTCAAAATCCTGTGGGAATATGAGAGACAAACAATGAGAGCTTAAAAAAACAAAACATTTTTTACAGTTTCTTTGCCCATGAAAAAAGTTAAATTGCAATGATCTCATTATATCTCCATCTATTTTTAATCATCAAAGATTACCTGACATCAATTAAACAGACACTTCACATAACTAGACCAGATCTACATGATAAAGGTTTATGGCAATGATTCAAGTGAGGTTTGTTTTACTCTTGTGTTCTGAATGATTTACAGGTTTACAGATAAATGTGGAGTTTGATAAGCAACAGGTGAATAATCTGAGGGATTCACAGACTATAAACCCCTTAACCAGTGCAATCTCTAGTTAGCATATTGCTGCAGGTACAGGCTATAAAATTAGTCCATGTAGACTACTTAAATTCAAATCCAGCAAATTTTTGACGTAAAAAATATTCACAGTAAAAGTTTATCAAGCAAGACACAGAATGTCTAATGCACGAAGCTGTTAAATATATGTAAGTTAATGCCTTAGAACTGCAAATAAGGATGTGCTGAGCTTGCATTTTGCAGTTTGGTGCCCAGTGTTGCATTATACATCATCATTTCATATTATGACATTAATGAACAATGCTGATAGTCAACAAAGCCACTAATTCTAATGGACCAGTATCATTTTCCTAATGATTTTATATCCAGATGGCCTTATTTCATCACACTGCGTTTGTGAGGCACTAGACTTTTTTAACCCATAAAGCAAGTTGTCCTTTCACTAAGAGCCACAATAGACAAAAATACTGAGAACACTGAAGTCTACAATATTTTTTGGCCAAACTTTATTCTTCAGTAAATGTGACATGAATATTGATCTCTTCTGAACTGCTGCTTTTTGCAATTTGTTTCAATATATACCACTAAACATTAAGTTGGCCAGTTCCTCAAGAGATCACTGTTTTACTCTCTATAAAGCACTGGTTTTGTACAAAATGACAACAGTGTATGGATTACATTGATAAGTCAATGGATATAAAAATGGAAACCACACAAATGCTGGTCCACTATGGGGACAGCAATACAATATACTTTATTGTACCCGTGGGGAAACTTGTCTTGACACCATAAAACTGCACAAAAGTCAATAGAGCAGCCAGCCATCAGATTCAAAACAAATACTGACAATAAAGTCCGCTCTAAAACATTCTTATCTAATCCATACAACACACTTACATCCTTAAAGGATCAGTTCACCTAAATCACAACAAACAATATTTCCTCTCATACTCCTCGTTGTATCTAGCCATGCAGACAGTTTCGGTTTTGTGTGTCAAGTTTTAAAATATCTGAGATTTCTGCTGCCAACTCCATATAAAGAAGAGAGGGTCACACTGAGAAATATGTCATTAAGTAAGTTTACTTAATCATCTTTCTCGCAATACACAAAACGCTTTTGGCCTTCCGGCCTTCATCAGTGTGTACCACTCAATACAATGGAGGCGAAAGGAATTTCTTTTGTGACGCTCAAAGAAAACTCAGCAGAAGCACATCTCTCCAGCAACAACGTCCCAGTTACTTGAAAACAAAGACCCTAGATAAGCACTGTTTACATGATGAACTTAAGGTCATATATACATTTTTACATCTGTCAACTATTCTAAAGGCTATCTATATCCATAGCTATACTGTAGCTCTGGTCTATCAATAAAGAGTTGCTGAAACATTTAAAATGTCAGCACTATAGTTAAATCAAAAGGAAAGCAAAGAAGCCTGCGGTATCAGTTTCTACCAACACAGCTACACCTAAGCAGTGAAAACTATGACATGAGACATGACATGTCTTTGGAAAAATGAATACAATAGTATCCTCCTCCTCCACCTCCTCCTCCTCCAGGGCCCTGTTTCTGGAGGCAGGAGACCTGCTCTAGGCAAACCTGTTTCTTGGAACAGGCAGCAAAGTGGGACTGTTGGGTGGTAACACAGCCTGCCATTAGCTGCTTTTCACTTGGGTTATAATACAAAGAAGTCATAACAAACAGAGGTGTTGCAGTTCAGAATAGGGTTTTTTTTGTGTTTGGGTGTGAACATGTTCATTTAGGATGGCAGCAGTGCATTGTATAGCAAAATAGTCTAAGTAAAGATGTATGGACCAACAGTGGGTGAGGAGGGATCAGGGAGCAGCCATGTTGGAGTGATAGAAGTGGAGGGCAAGTAGAAGGAGGGAGGGCAATGGTCCAGCTGCGGCAGCTAAGGCCGGCCCTGGCACAGAGCAACCTCAGGGGCACACTGAGCTCTACTGTCCCTACAACGCAGCCTCAGTGACCAAATAAAAGAGTCTCAGTGTCCCCAGAGCTCTGCCCAGAACAATGGCCTCGTTCTCCTTCCAATTCCATTATAACTACCTCCACACAACACGGCACAATGCTCCCTATTGGCTGGAGTGGCATTGCAAAACCCCCCGCAATAGATGCCGACGGCCCGCGCTCTCTGCGTCCGAACGCTGGACTAACCCTCGTCACCATCCGCCTCTGCCCTCCATGACTCCCCTCCATCTCTGCTCAAAATCTACCGAGTCCATTCAACCCAAACCCATCCTAACCCCAGCATCATCTATAAAGGATCGCTTTGTAGCAGGATGTGATAATAAGAGATACCAAGTGATGGGAGAAACAATGGGTACAAGCAAGGGTAGATACAAAAAATACTGAAACTCAGTCAGACTGTTAAGACAGGAGAGGGAAGATAATACGAAGAGAAGAGAAAGCAGAGAGACAGGCTGTCAATAAATGAATAGAGGTCAGTTCACATGTTCTGTATGTGAACTGACAATGAGCTTCATCATACATGTTGCAGCCAAGGCTTCATGAGTCAGACAAGTGGTGGCCTGATTCCACCCATCAACAGCACTTTTGTCTTGAATGAGACATAAGAGATAAGAACCACCACCACTTTTGCCAAAAAAATTTTTTTTTCCATGACAGCTTTTGAATAATTCACTGACCTTTGTCAATAAAAACAGTTGGTAAAACATTGATTTATGCAAAAGAATAAAACAAAGGAAGGCTTCCTGTTGCCTTTATATTAAATCTCTTGAAACCCTTTAGGGTGCACACACAGAACACACACATAGTGAGAAAGGCAGAGCTCAAAAAGTCTGTGTATAAGTAGACTGTTGCTAATGGTCTAATAAAAATATAATAGAAATGTGTAAATGCTCGACCTATACCTATATGTAATACAACAGGATAAACGTCTTCCAAGTCAGAGTAAAGATTAACAATATGGGTTTCCATCCTGCCCTGAAACCAAACATTTGCATAATGTCATAGTCAAGCTTTTCACCATTGGCATGGAGCCTGATTTTATGTTCCAGCACTCATAGTAAGCAATATATTTGGACACATTTGTCTTTTTTTTTAAATCTAGAAATTAATAAGACCCATTGACTCCGTAATAGGGCTGGACGACGTGACAATATAAAGTATACTTAATACTGTAAGAGGATATAAATTTGTCAACCATCAGAGATTTTACCATCTGGCTTATACTGCAGTAGCTATCCCTTTAACATCTCTTGGTGTATAGGCCATTGTGGGCAATGTTTCGTATCAATGAGCAGGAGTGATTTATGACCACATTGGATTTTATATGACGATTGAATCACTGTGATGAAGTACCTTGATGTGTCAGGTATTTAATTTGCTGATTAACCAAAAAACAGACATTGCTATCTGGTTATTTTATCCATATTACGTTTCTCACTTGATTTTCCAGAATATGTACTAACTTAACACAATATACATCAATAATGTGATATAAAATTACATACAATGTGAAAGAGATCAGCCACTCCTACTCTCCAAGGACTTCGACTAGAACACACTTTCTCAAAAGTGAAACGCAGCATAAACTCTCTTGTACATGAGACCACACAACTACCACACAAAATCTTTTTGTCTGCCTTTGCCAATCTCATCATGTGCTTGTCAGATGTGTGTGTTTCTCAATACTGACCTGTGGCAGTGGGTTGGGGGGCTTGGTAAGGATGCCTCCTATGTACACCACATGTGGCAGGGTGGGCCTGGGGAACTCCAGAGCCATGTCAGTGCATAGCATCCACAGCCGGCTGCCCTGCACCAAGTCAGCCATGGCTACTTGAGGCTTCACTCCATGTTTCTTCATAATCCGGTCATACTTGGGTAATGCAATATAATGGACTCCAAAGCGCTGCACCAGGTAAACAGCTGTGTTGGTGATCCTCTGGACCAGAGACATGCGGTCTGTCAGCAATGAGTTGAATTCGGGTACATATGAAAGTGGGGCTGGGGCACCTGCTTCTGCAGGGTACCACAGGCCTGTGCTGAACACGGCATATTGCACACCCAGGATATGAGCGATCACAAAACCACACATCTCATTAGGGTCCACCAGCAGTAGGTCAAACTTGGCCTCCTTGAGGCGGGTCATTACTTCAACATTGCCAACAACAGCATCACAGTTCTGAGAGTAGTGGTCAAGAATGTCAAACAGTTCCAGAAATGTCAGGCGGCCTGAGAAGATGTTACTGACTTTGGACTGGAGGAAATTGTCGGCTGTGCTGCTGTTAAAGATCCCTGGGTAGTGCTGTAAGTGGTAGTGAGGGGAGGGGGGCACCTCACGACCCTCTGAAATTAGAAAATGGGTCTCGTGGCCCTCCTGGCGCAGAGCCGTGGCCAGCGTCTTGAAGATGTAGAGGTGTGATTCAAACATGATGGGTGGCACCACGATCACTTTGGCGGCCCATGATGCACTGGGACTCCAGGTGAGGAGGCCAAGGAGGAGTACTAGTGACGAGGGTAGAAGCATGGCTGAAATTAAAAAGAAATGAACCATGTTAACGCCTGACATCAAAATAAAAACAGAAGACAGTCATCAAAAACCAATGTCATAATACAGATTAATCAATGTTGCTCAACAGGTATAGAAATATCCTAGATTAGTATTATTGGGCTAGAGAAATTAATCATACATTATCCATAAATTACACATTTAATACTGAGAATTAATTGGGCAAATGGGGCCAAGTACAGTTTGTCTTACATCTTCAGGGATGAGCCTGATATAAAATTACAGGTCAGAAAGAAAAGGTTATTAGATGTGTTTTGTTTGTCATCTTAAACTTTTATCTACTCTATGAACGTTACTCTGGCCCACCTCTTATCAGTCACCCATGATGCAAGGAGGCAACCGTTTCACAACTCCATTCAATTTAGTCTTCATTCTCAATTGAGTTTCAGTTCTGTCGTACACACAGAGAAGTAGTATTGAGAGAATACAACTTCTCAGTATCTGTGTGTACATTTTTTTAAATCATCAATGGTTTACCTTTCCCTTTCTTTCTCCATATTTTGATTTCACCCCTTCATCCCTCCTCACTCTGTGCACAGCCGTCACTGACATGATGTGGGCAGCACCAACGTCATTCTAAACCTTCTTCTCTTCTAAACTGCTCTATTCACAAACACAAACACAAAGAGCCATTATGCCGCCATGTCATAGTCTGTGCCCTATATGCCTACACTAATTCTCCCTCTCATTTGGATTAATTTTAGGGTGGTTCATTTTTAGGTTTTCTTAATCTACAATGACTAACCCATGCTCTCCTTCCACAGGGCGGTATGCCTTAAAGAATGCACTGAGCTTTGACCGAATATGTATAAATGATACTCCATGAGCAAAAGTGTGGTTGTGGCTTTGGATCGGGACATACAGGCGCTAAGTTGGCAATGAAAGCCACAGCCAAAAGAACATTTTCCTTGAGGTCTTGTGTAGTAAATGAGTAGTCCAAATTTTTAACAACACAATGTTGCAGAGCAGATGTATATATTCTTGACCTATTTACATAATGTGTGTAGCCTACCATCTCCTTTTAAAGCACTCAGTTTGCAGCACTGGAGATAGCACACAATTATTTAAATATTGCACCACCATGTAAATAATCAGTTCATAACTTAAGACGAGGCCAAAATAAACTGATGTACGAGGGCTTGCATAATTGTTACATTTGTGTTAGCATAGTGTGTAATCAAATCTACTGCTACACCTAGTTAAGCAAATAAATAAATAGGACAGGTCCTAGGCTTAAGTCCAACCTGGTCCAGTGGGTGTTCCCTGTGTGGAGTTTAAATGTTCTTGTGTTTGCGTGGATTTCATTCCATAAGTCTAAAGGACTGAAGATTAGAGAAATAGGAAATTGTAAACTGCCTGTAGGTGTGGCTGTGAGTGTGAATGTGATTCTATGTCTGTATGTGTCAAACTGGCAACCTGTCCAGGCCGTACCCTGCCTCTTGTTCAAAGTGTTCTGTGATAGGCTGCAGCACCCTGCGATCCTGAACAGTGTAAGTGTTCAAGACATCTCTCGCGTCACGTTTTATCATCATTACTGTTACGACTGAATCTATATCAAATGGCAAGACCCATATTGTTTCTGCTGAACATCTCCTGATAGTATCTTAACAGGATCATATAGTGTATCGGCCACCTGTTTGTCCACAATATGAAGTTTCTCTCCGCAAACAGTTGGGGCCTGGTCGGAAGAGGACTCAAGGTGGCCACCATTTTGTTTAGCATTGTCCTGAGGATATTGTTACAAACACTTCTCAGCCCAGACTGTTGACGGTAACTATAGAAACCAGCCACTGTCTACTGAGGACTGTGATGCGTCATGACTTAAGTTACAAACAATGGAGTTTGGTTACCCTGCGCACAGGGAGGGCTAAGGAAATTATCTGGATTAAGAGAATTAAAAGATACGAAATGACAGGCTGATCGGAGTGAAGACAAAGTGGAGATGAAAAAAGGCACAAAAGTTAAAACAGTAGAGAAACATATTTTAAAGTTTTTAAAGCTTTTTCTAAAAAGGCATAATATATTATGATCAGCAGAAAAGACCTGGGAGAAATATCAATATTATATTGTTACTGTGAGACAACATTTTAACAGCTACATTACCATGAAGTGATACAAATGTCTGAACATATAGCTGAGTGGAATCTACTATCAATGCCTCTACCTGCATGTGCATCATATTTACATCACTAAGGATTTACATTACTAATGAGTCTATTAACTCCAAATCGTAAATATTGTATACAAGCATAGACTTAAAAAGGCTTTGTAAAAACTACCTCACAGATGAGTTAACTGTGCAGAAAACAGTGTTCTATGGTAAATGGTCTTATTTAGGTTAAGAACAAAATAGCATGAATGAGACTTGAGAATGAAAAGAACATAGTCGGCAATGTTTGTGTAACCAACTACCACTTAAGCTTCAACAAACAAAATGTTGTAAATAATTGGAAACTCCGACCATATCTCTGCTATCATCTCAAATTAATTTGGCTTGTATTGCAGCTTTTGGTTGTGTATTATTGAAAATCAGACCAATTAAAGCTTCCGCAGGAAGAATTTTAATCCATTAAGACTGACACAAGATGGTAATTATACAGTAATTATCCCTCTCTAATACCATAATCTAGACTAACATTTTCTTGATTTAGCACAGCGGGAGGAGCAGGCTTGCTGCCTCCACAGTGGGGGTTCATTAGCTCCATGCACCCTGTTGAGAGGGGAGATGTGACTTCCAAGAACTGATATTAAGTCAAACACAAGTCAGTCCAAGCTGTTTATTTTGCTATCTTTCAAATGCGTGATGAACTGAACTCAGGTTTGTTTGATGCAAAATAATCCAAATGGGGTCCATTGAAGGGCAAGATTACTAGACTAGGTTAGTGAAGCTCTGATTATAAAAAAATGTTTAAAGAAAAATACTGTACAGCTTGCTGGGAACTACAGTTTAGAGACAGATTTGTAGCCTACCAAAAACTGTAAAGTGTAATGAAATCATTAACTGTATCATGCAATGTTTATCATATCACAAGTCAGACTCTGATAATGAAATCCAAGATGCCAACACATGACTGGTGCGGCCTGGTGGCTAAATATCTCACTGCATGCATGTGTGAAAAGACACATTAGCTCTAATGATGTGCTGTCTGTAAAATAATACTTTGTCCTCTTGAACCGAAGATGGAAGATTGAGCCCAGAGCACTTCATAGATAAGCTAAGCTTCATCAGCATATGAAAGAAAGTGTATATTGGATATAAATAAAGCCTACTTGCAAATATCCTCCTCATGCAATGGAAATATTATTGCAAAATGGCCTACTGGGCCTTCAGCATGAGGAACCCAACTACCCACATTAATTCAGTCAGTCCAATGCTGTTTGCAATGTAACTCTACAGACCAGACAGAAATTCAGTGTCCAATTCATCCCCATTCGTTCCACCTATCAGCTCTCCTTCCTCATCTTTTTATTTACATGTCACTGCTGACTTTCGGTGCAGTTTCCTCTCACTTTCATAATCTCATACTACCTTGGCCACACCACAACAAACAACACAAAAGAACAGGTCAGACAGGCTCTGTCTTACCAAGAGTTAGTAGCTGTTGGTCCAAATAAAGAAATACAGCAGGGGACTGAGACAAAGCAGCAAGGTTTCAAGTAACCATCAACAGTACGTCATTAACATAATGTACTGCAAATAAAGAAGCACTGATGAATGTGAAGACTGGTTGGAAACAGGGATGTAGTGATTAAAAACAAAAAAGTAAAAGCATAAATATATGCATTAAAATATAATTACACAATATATTCAGCCACTAGTAATAATTCTTGGGACATTTATTATGAAATTAGGATTGACAACTTTAATACCATAGTATACAATGTCTTAAGGCCATGTCAGCCTAGGGTTTATCCTTTAAAGTTTTAACCCTTATAATAAGGTTTAGCTTTGGGCAAAGGCACACCTTATGACACATACACACAGTCTGAGTGTTACAGCAATACCACAAAGGATTTCTGGAGGATGAAATTAATCTCAATCAACATCCAAGTTAGTGTGATGTTGGCACAATAGGCATTGTCTTGCATATTTGAAAGCAGGACTGCTTGTGTAACCTCTTGCCTGGAAATAAAAAGTTTTTAAAAAACATCAGGTGATCGTTTTGCGTTGGTGCAACAGGATTAGCCAGCAGGTGCACTGATGTAGGTGCGTTCATGGGGGGGGGAAGAAAACAGCGAAATAGAAACACTGCATTCAGGCCAAATAGGCTTTGAAGTGTAGGTAATCTTAGTTTCCGGGTCATATAGAATAGCCCGCTGGACATGTTGGGTTTGAGATCGAGTTGTAAGCTCCCAACAACTCTAATGGACTCAAAGTCACACTCTGATAATGATATCTCATAAAAGGTCATGCTAGCATAGCTTGGCAAGGTGGCTGTATTTTAAAACAGTGTTTGCTTTTCTGGAGCTTAATATACAACGAACATATCTAATATACAATGCAAATATCTCTCACGGCAAGTGTCATGGGTGATAAAGCTCACCATGGAATAACACAGAGCCCTAAAGTCATTCTGACAATCCAGAGAACAAAAGCATTTTCAAAAGGCTTTTAAAATGATGCTATGGAGAAATATCAAAGTAAAACTGTGGCCTAACAAAATATATTCAAGACTGCCGTAGTGATGCTAAAGAAGATGAAATAATACCAGAATCAATCCACAAGTGAATTCACAAATACATCATGACAAAGTTATCGCCCATGGTAACAGTTTCGTTAGGGATAATTCGCAAAGGACGTGAACGTAACACAGCAATCTAGCTACACCTGCTTTCGACTATCACACCTGAGCTTTGAGTAAAAAAACAGCCAAATAGCACGGTAGAGTTCACAGCTGTCACCTTCAACAATATTAAGTTACTCTTTGTACTACACTATAAGAGTAAAAAAAAAAAAGTGAAAAAGGTGGAGGTTTCCCTGAGTAAACTAGACTGAGTTTACGCTGCACCTGTTGTGACAAGCACTTAACTCGCCGTGTACTGGCCTTACCTTGTGACTTGGATGTTGGTCCAGAGAGGTGCGGGAGTGAAACTGCAGTAGTCCTAATTTTCTTGGGCGGAATTTAAAGTGTTGGGGGGATAAAACACCAAAAAAGCGGCGAGGACTTGCGTGTAAAGTAAAATGAGTCTCCGGGTATCGAGAACGCGCAGAGGGAACATTAAACTCGCAGTCCCTTTCACAGGGGGGGTGAAAGGCGGGACTAGTGGTGTGGCAAGATGGCAATGGAGGGGAAACACTGCGAGGTTGAGAAAAGCACAATGAGCGTGGACTATTGGTTCATACAGGTACTTGGCTTCTTAGGTGACTCCATGTGTGTGTATCTACTGTCAACAGTTGGGGTGAGTGTATGGGCCGTAGGTTAGTTTGGACTGTCCCTGCCTCTAGGCAAGGACCAGAGAATATCTAGCATTTTTGTTTAAAAAATCATTTAAACGATTTATCAATTTTCTAAATTGCTGCAGATTAATTTTCTGTCAGTCAATTGATGGATTGCTTGATTTGTTGTATCAATAAATTGTAACAAATTGTTGTATTAATGGTTAATATATAATTTACTATTGATCTATTTATAGATCTATCTGTTTCACCCACTCACCCTGTGTGTGTGTGTGTGTGTGTGTGTGTGTGTGTGTGTGCTTCTAAAAGATTGATGACTGAGGGCTGGAAGATAGAGTTGCTGGAATTCAGCACTCTGTTCTCCTAAAACTATATTGGCAAAAATGCTTTGAAATATATCTTTATAATCAACAAGATAATTAGCTATCTACAGCAAACTGCAGTGCTGAGCCACATTATTACAACATCTGCACCAGTCCTTTGCGTGTGCAAGTGTGTGTGTATGTGTCTTGTATATTCTACATCAACAGAAATGCCACATATTGTTCAAACAATACCAGCAGATGATTGTGAAGATTGTGTGCTTCGTATTTAGTCATTTATTTGCAGAAATACAGCACAATACACACTACACACACTCTATACTGTATGTTTGAAGTAGAAAAGGCTGTCGTGCTATTGCCGTTCACCTGCAGGGAAGTTTTGGGAAAGGGGACTGGGGGTTAACTCCCCACCGGCAAACAGTCAAGAGAGGACAGATGCTTATCAGGTAGAAAAGAGATCGATATAAAGAATTTAAGGGGTGAGTTGTCACACAAAGAAGTGGGTCTGTTTACATGGTATGCACACACCCATAAACTGAAGGGAATGCAAAGTAATTTTGGGGGGTGGGGGTGTGGAGAGCAGAGCAGAGCCATGATGTGTGTAGTTTAAAACAAATGTATTTTTCTTCTCTAACAGTGATCCATTTGTGTATGCATCTGCCTTCCACACACACACACACTGTTCATCTCTTTTAATACATTCACTGCCCTTAGCACCCCATTTCCTCAGCTATGCCCTAAGTCATCACAATATGCCACTCTGCCATTGGCTACTGGGTCTGAGCATCCACTCAGTCCTCCAATCCAAAAAGGGCCTGTATGTAGATTTGGAGCGTATGCTTCTGATAACTGGCTCCTGCCTTCACGCTCTCGCATTATGTCTCTTTCCCACTTTGCCGGCGTACACTATTTCTCTCTGTTTCACTCTCTATTTTCTCCCCCCTCCCTCTGCCTATGCTATTCTCTTTCTCCCTGCCCCCTCCTTCCCTCCCTTTACCCCTCCCAGTCCCCCCAGATATCAGGTGTGTTACCTGAGCTCCATATCAATAGTTAATCACCCTGGGACACCCAATCTACAGAGCATGACAGAACTCTCCCATGAAGAGTTGTGGTGGCCATGGTTTGTGTGTGTGTGTGTGTGAAAGAGAGGGGGGGGGATGCTCAGAAAGCATATTTTGAAAGAAGTCAAAAGCTGCTGAGAGAGCTGGGAGGCAGAATGGGCAGACTGCAAACAAAGAGAGAGATAGAAGAAAAATGGGCAAAGATAGCAGCAGAGGGAGTTTGGATTGTGCAGGGCTAGGCAATAAAACTGACACACAAGGCAAATTATCTGATGTATGCCTTAGTTTGGGGGGGACTGCTAATTCATCATAAACTAACTAAATAAATAAATACTAATGTGCTTGTCTATAAGGAATAAAACTTAATTAAACAGGGAATAAAACACGTGAAGCAACATGGCTTCCCAAAGAAATATGTGGGCAATATTTGGAGAATAGGTCTTAATATCTTCGAATCATTTCTTATCTTGTGAACTGGACTAAATTTGTGAAGACTTCCATAAATGTTCTGTTCTGCTCCCTAGTGGACAAACACTAGTATTACAAATGAAGTAACCAAAAGTCAGCTCTTAACTGTATCTTATATGTATATGTTTGTTAGACAATAGATCCATATTTTTTTATATTATTATTAGGTGATGAACTATAGCAGTTCACAAACAGGCACTGTAATCCCTAGGGGGCATGGTAGCATTTACACACAATGACTTGAACTTGATTTGAACACTCCTCCTGCCAGGTGATTCATTGATAAGAGAGCTCCATCAGCAGGTGTAGGAAAGATGAACAATTAGCAAAAAATGCACTTGATATAGCACTGTAGAAGCACAAAATATAACCCTACATAGCTCAAAATCACTATTTTCCTCTAAAGACTTTACAATATGTACAGCATACGACTCCCTCCAGCCTGAGACCATCTGGTAAAGAAAAACTGCCCCAAAGAACTCTTTAACAGAAAAAAAAGGAAGAAACCTCACAAAAAGCAACATAGGAGGGATATCTCTCCCTGGACAGACATACTGTAGATACTTTATGACTAAGGTTTGCTACCTGCAACAAAAAAATAGAAAACATAGATGAATTAAATGTAAATAAATTAAATTAATAAATAAATTAAAACACCTACATAAATTACATATAGACAAATAAACATAGATCATGTCACGCACTTTATTCAAAATAGCTTATGCTGGTGTTTACCTTTATCCAGACATTACAATATCAGTGAGTAAATTCACAATATTTTTTTTTCCTTTGGGAGTTGTAAGTGAAATTGCACTGCGCTGCTGAAAAAAAGGAAAAGTCACTTTCATTATTTTTGCATTATATACAAATATGGCTGACCAAAAATAATGCCACTGATAGTGTAAAGTGAGATGTGTGAAATACACACCTATGAGTTTAAGAACCGCATATGGGATGATAAGAATGAGGGTTAAAAATAATGTACTTAAACATTCATATTGGGTCCACTTTCTTCAGCATGACCCTTCATATACACTCAGTTGTCCGTTTATTAGGTGCAGCTAAAACGAACGCAGTCAAATACAAATAAATCCTACCTAAATTAAGTTTTAAATGTTCCGTTTTTGTTGAAACTATAGTTTGTGGTGCTGTTGAATTGTATTGTATTATACTGACAGGTGTTTCTATTATTTACTCTACCCTCATTGATATAAATTGATTGGACATAATATTAGAAACACCTCTCAGTATGATGCAACATAATTTAACAGCACCACAAACTACAGCCTCCAAAATAACTATAAAGTTGAATCAATGCCTGCCTAAAACAGGTCCAAACTAAAACTGAACATTACATCTATGAAGGTAGGATTTATTGCAGGATTGTTGTATTAGACTGCATTAATTTTAGCTAAGTGTACCTAATAAACTGGCCACTGAGTATGCAGTATGTGTATGGAGTGAGTATTGAAAAGAAATGTATAAAAAAAGGGGAGAGAGGGGATTTGTAGAAGATTTTTATGAAGAGTTGTAGAGAGAGTAGTGAGGAGAAAATCTTCAGTGAGAAGACGTGGATACGATATGGAAGATGAGTTTTCTCTGGCAGAGGGCAAGGAATAAATGTTCTGTTCTGCCTAGACTAGGAAGGTCATTTCTCAGTTGGCAAGCCAGGAATCAGTAGTCACGACTGTGTAAAGTGATGGCCGCTAGCACAGGGAAAGGACAGGCACGCATCTGGTAGTGGCAGAATATGAATAAACTAGCTTATGCGTAGATGCTGGAGAACATCCTGGAGGTCTGTAGGGCCAGATCCTCTCACTACCTTGTACATGTGCTCTAGGGTAACACGCACAGCTGACCATTCTTGTAGAGTAGAAGAGGTTCACATGGGAGAATTTTGGGCAAGTTTAACAAGTGGAGCTTGCAGCCTTCTCGATGGTGTAATGAGGGTGGTACAGTAATCCAGAAAAAAAAGGGCTTGACTAAATCCTTCATAAAGATGTGTCTGATCCCTTGGTGTGTAAACATGCAGGATCAGGTTGGAGTTGCCATGTGGGTCTTGTCAGACATGTCTAGACTCGAAATTCTTCACTGAGTTCATTTTAGTAGTGATTCATGTGTCTCGTAGGCCAGGATTTTCCAGGGAATAACAGAGCTCTGTCTTTTTATGATATTTTATCTGTGGTATATATACTTATGGATCTAAAAAAACACAATGAATCTAAGGATTGGAACGTGTATTTCTAACATTGTCCCAAGATGTTAAAAGATGACTGAAACTACTATAAATATGCAACATGTTGTGCAGTAGAATAGCTATAGGTTAAAAAGTTATAGGTGATTTATTTTTGGTACAGTTTGTGAAAAGAAGTGTACAGGTAAACAGTGATATGTTGATTTTACAGTTGTCCCCTCAGTTGTGAACACCAATTGTAAGAGTTTATGGCTGAAGAATACACGTTTAGAATCAGTTGAGCAGTCAGAAATTCAGAGTGAACTTCAGACATTGTGCATTTCAATATACCCAAGCACTATTAGTGGCCTATCAGTGAGGAAGTTGAAAGTCAAATTGTTTGTTTTGAAAAGTTCCAAGTGTTCAGACACAGAATTCACCAATTAAAATTAAAAAAATAGTTCTTTCTTTGAAGAATGCAGCAGCCCTAAGAAACGTACATTAGTAAAACCAGACATCTGTAAGAAAACAGTACTGGCAACAATATTTGTGACATTTGTGAATATGCTGACATTACAGAAGGCAGACGATATTCTAGTAAGATGACTTAAGGACTGTTCATCTTTCTGTCCATGAGTAAATAGAGATGAGGGCACATGCTTTAGAGACAACATAGAGTCTATTACTCAGTGGATTGAGCCGTCCTGAAACCAGACTAGCTATTCTGCTAAACATATGGGAAGATTAAAGGCAGCATTTTCAATAGATTTAGAAAGCCAAGCTTGTGCACCATTGTTGTTGCTATATGGAACAAGTTCCCTGCAATTATGCAAAGAGATTACGTGAATTAATGAATGGGAATACTGTGTATTAAACACTGTCAGTGTTGGACGAGTCATACAGAAGTTGTCAATGCACACTGAGTTAGCAGTTAAGTAGGTACAGCAGTAAAGTCCATTACAACAGCCATGTAATAAATCCAACCTTTGTCAATCTTATAATCTTAATTTTTGTCATGTTCATGTTTTGATTCAACTCAGTGGTCACTTGTAAAGCGGGAATTAGTGGTGTTGTATTTTATTGCATCATATTGAGAAGTACTTTTTCCAATCATGTATGTAAATGGGACAAAACATTAGAAACACCTCTCAACATAATGCAGTCCACTAAACACCGGTGCTCAGAAATCACCATAGAGCCATAGAGAACCAACACTTCTTTGTCACAGTGTGAGCAACAACAAAAAAAAAACATTTTAAGCCTGATAATATATTTATTACAGGGCTGTTGTATTAGATTGCATTAGCCCGAAGTGTGCTTCATAGTCGCAACTCTTTTCTGTTTAATGTAATGTGAAATAATCACCACAAGGGGGAGAACAAGCACCATAACCCAAAAATGTGCAGAATGTTTCCATTACTTGATTCATAATATTCCAGTGGCTCCATGATAAAAATCTCCTAATCACCACTCTTTCTATTAGTCTTTTCTTATTTATACTGTATGTTTGCCCTGTACCACATACAAAGGTTCTCTGTATATGCACCATCTTTAACATGTTTCATGTGACTCCCAGTTACAAATCAAAAGCCTCATGTTAGGTCCCCTGACTTGAAAATTGGGACTGTAGATACATTATCTAATTGTGGTAAAATAAATGGAATAACATGTGCTAACGTGTTAACACTAATGGAAAACAATACAGCTGGATGCTTGTAGCAAAAAAGCACACTTAGCATGCCATTAAGGTATCATATACTGGTTCAGAAAGGCAGATATATTTCTCCGTCTTTGGAAAATAGACTCTAGTCATTTTCACATCATAATAAACATAAAAGTGACAGATGCATAATTTTGTGCTTTTAGGGTCACAGAAAAGATGGGGTCGCCTTCTCAAAATTCACTGGGAATCATTTGAATGTAACCCACAGGAATCCAGAGGTCAGAACATCCATCCATCCATTTTCTATATCGCTTATCCTGTTCTTTCTCCACCCCCGTCTCTCTCTCTCTTTAGTTTCTTTTCCTCTCTTATGCTCGCTCACTGGCTCTGTAATCAGCCCTCTCAGCGATGGCCATTTTGTTTCTGTCTGCCTTATCTCCTGTTTGCAGTTTCCCTCTCTGTCATTACTCTGCTATTAGCTTTTTATCCTGGGGCTAAAACACAGGACTCACACTGACCTTATAGTCACAGCTATGCTCAAAATGTCTGCTTTGCAAGATAACACCCCCCTCTCTCGCTCTCTCCATCTCCTCTCTCTCTCCCTCTCAAACACATACACACACACACACTCATAAAGAGCCATGTTCAAAACAAATTCACTCACACACACCTACATAACCATGTGTGCACACACACACATACAAAGTTCTGGACAAAAACATAAACCTACACAACATCTTCACACACAACATAAAGTTGAATATAATCTTTGTTTGCATTTTGCTGAAATGGCATAAAACAGTTGCTAGAGTTGTGGTGAATTGAACCAAACCCAAATGTTTCATTCCACTGAAGAACAGAGATTACAAGAAATCCAATTAAAGATTTAGACACACCTGAGTCTCTCTCTAGTTCAGCTTTTTTATTACCTTTCTTCTCACATCATGATAGAAAGAGACAGAGGAGGCAAGAGTGAGAAAGTCTTATTATTATTATAATAGTCCATTATTTCCAACATTGTAATTTAATCATTCACAATACTGTTTGAGTGACACTCATACCATTAAAGTATATTAAATTGAGTTGCACTGAACAAGAGAGAGAGTGAGTGTATGTAGAAACCCCTGTCCACATACTTACATGTACTTTTGGTCTGGGGCTGTTTTTCATGGACTAGGCCCCTTAGTTACACTTAAAGAAAATCTCATTGCTACAACATACAGCGGGCCTTTTTCACAGAAGATGTTTTGACATGTCACAGTAGGAAAAGCACAAGTGTTAATAATGCAATTAATGGTGGCTGTTTTCCATTTAGGTGAGCCAGTTCCAGGGTTTGGTGTACATGCTGGCTCACTGGAGAGGATGAACTGGAAAACCGACCTCAAGCCAGGCCTTATCGCCCAACATCAATATCCAACCTCACTAATGCTCTTGTGGATGAATGGGAGCAAATCCCTGCAGCAAGGTTCTAAAATCTTGTGAAAAACGTGCTCAGAAGAGTGGAGGCTGTCATAGTGATTGATCAATGCTCATGGTTTTGGAATGAGATGTTCAACAACCACATAAAGGTGTCATTTTTGGGTGTCCACATACTTTTGGTCATGTAGTGTAATATGCTAATGTGTGGAAAAGTACAGAGTGGCACTCTCATAGTAGACTATGATGATAAGGTATCGCATGGTGGGCTTTTCTGTGTCGCTTTTTTTAGTCTGCTGAACAAATTCCTTTGGTACGCTCACCCTAATTCTCTCTTGATGGATTTTCTACTCCCTTTTACCCCAAACCCCCCTTACCTTACCTCTCTCTTTCCTCTCATTTCCTCCCTCCCACCGTCTCCGTGAGCAGGTGCACAGTGACAGAGTCACTGGGCTGTGAAATCTCAGCTCCTTGAGACACGTTTCATGCCTCTACCATCCAAATACACACACACAGACGCACACACATTACGTTGTTTTTGTCCTATTTTTCTTCAACTCCTTCCTTTTTCTACCTCTCCTTTCTCATCTTTTCTTTCTGCGTGTGTAGAGATTGAGTCAACAATGTGAGATGTTCATGAATTTACTTGTAGGAGAAAAATCAAACCACCGTGCAGTGAAAAATCTACGCAGAGTTTCATTAGGCAACAACAGACGTCTGTGTGTGGAGGCATGCTTGTTTGTTTGTGTGTGTGTGTGTGTGTGTGTGTGTGTGTGTGTGTGTGTGTGTGTGTGTGTGTGTGTGTGTGTGTGTGTGTGTGTGAGCACTCCGTGTGTCTCTCCTGCATATGTCTCTGACCACATCTACATCTTTAATGTCTGAGACTGAATAATGTATGAACCCCCTGGGCTGGCAGACACACAAACACCTCTTTTACTGCTTCCATCTGCACAAATGTCATAAAGCACAAGCTAACAGTAAGCCATAAAAGAATGACCGCTTCATCCACAGTCCTGTACACCACCATCTTCACAACTATCGTGTCATAACCAAGATTAGATCATCTTGTGTTAATCTGAGAGAACAAAGCACAGTTCAAAGAAGGCCAGCGCCTCCTGCTCTTTCAACCACAATGGCTTCTCTACTACAAGCTTCCTGTTTACATGCTGCACACTTCCTGTTGGAGTAAACACAGAACTCACATCAAACATTTTTTTTACTTGTCTGTACCTGTGTGTGCTTATACAGTTGACCATTTAGCATCTCAGCTGCGCATGCCACATGACTGTGTGTCTCACTAATGCAGTCATACAAGCATCATAGTTCTAATTTGACTTTCAGATATCTGCACACTGTCATATTTTCCACATGCCCACACACACACAGACACACACATTTGTCTTTTCCACTGCCTCTTCTGAAGATGAAGCTGTGAAGCTGAGGTCAAGGTTGGTTTCTACAGCAACTGTGCATAATAATGCCGTGACCCACCTGACCATCGAGCTTCTCTGTGAAGAGCGTGGTAATAATATTAATACTCTCTAACTTGCTCATCCTCTCCATGTTTGCGAGGTTTTTGCTCTTTTATTTCCTCATCGTTCTCTTCTCTCCCCATCTCTTTATCTGATTCAACTACAAAATGGTTGACAAATTAAAGGAAAAAAGCTGAATATATGAGATATGAGTGGAGAAACATCATAATGAATGTAGATGCTTCCATGCAGGGCATGGGAGCCCACTGAATGGTTTGATAAGTATGAAAATAATGTGAATCATATGCTATGGCCTTTGCAGTCACCAGATTTCAGTGTAGTTGAAATCTGATGAATCTATGGGAGATATTGGCCTGACATGTTAAACAGCGCTTTAACACCACATGAGGGAATATCCTCTGGAAGAATAGTGTTCATTCCTCCAGTATCGTTCAGAGACTTGTAGAATCTATACCAAGGCATATTGAATTTGTTTTGGTGGCTGGTGGTGGCCCAACACCTTACTAAGTTGGTTTTTCCTTTACTTTGTCATCCATCTGTATGTTGCAGTGGTACCATGTTGCAGCCTAAAACAAGTGCACCAACTACACATTTTCTCGCATAACCACTCTGAAGAGGAATGTTTTGGGGCTTTGCATGTCCTAGAAAGGACTACTCTCACAGTGAGCTGGTTCCACCCACCTCCACAAATCATCCAGAGCAGGCCATTTAGGTGCATTTCTTATGGAAACCATGTTATCTTGTAGCATCAATTTACAGTCCTGAGCTAACCTCTGCCAGGAATGTGCGTGAAACTCTCTCATGAGTCACAACTGTACAAACAAGCCCGAGCTGCTCCCATGTGATGGCTGTAACAGAGCAGAAACATGGGAGAAATCAAGGAAATACACATATACACACAGGGCTGATGATCTGGATGGAGAAACACTCAAATATTTTTCTATTTGTATTTACAGCATGTCAGTGATACTCTATAGTGAGTTAATAGTGACCTTACAGTATGGTTGTTTTTGTTTGTTTTGTTTTTTGTTATTGTTTTTTTACATGCCATCAGTAAAACATCCTCTTATTTTTGCCGTGATATCAACCTATCTTCCTTCTAACCTTTATTATATAGCCCAATGTCTTTTTCATAAGAGGTAATCAGTGGAAGACCTGATAACAGGCCACCGTGAGCCATCATGACTGTTTCCTCCGCACTGAGGAGAGGCAGAGAAAAAGATGGAAAGAGGAACAGAGCGCAGGGCCCGCGCACGATGCCATGCGCGTTCCCGATTTCTGCTGCGCACAGACAGCCGGTGCGGAGAGAGGGAGGGAGGAGAGGGCTGCTATTACTAGTGACAGAAAACGGCAGCGAGCACATACAGTCTACAGAGCAGCTGATGCGACAAGGTAGGAGAAAAAAACACCTCCGCATCATTATATTCAGTGTCTCCGATCAGTATCCATAGCTGACGTGATGCAGATTGAACGGCCTTTGTTTTCAGTGCGATTGCGGTGTTTTACAGCCTGATCCGATGTCCTCTCTCCGTGCTGTTGTTGTGTGTCCGCAGATGCTGAGCGTCGCCTTGCTGTGTGTGTGCGCCGTCGCCTTTGGACACGTCTCCGCTCGCTCCGAAAGCGGCAATTTTTTGGATGATAAGTGGCTCGCTGGACGATGGGATAAATTCAGAGATGTAAGTAATATTTATGGCTTATATTATTAACGCACTTTCCCTCCTCATTATCTCATTAGCACCCCCACCCCTCTTTTCTCCCTATAGCCATCCTCATTGGTTTGTGATCATGCGCTCCTCGTTGTGTCAAAGCGAGGCGTCACGGGGCCCGTTGTGGTGTTTGTCACACGTTTATCACCCGCTCCACTGAGACTGTAAATACACCAACGATATGGGATGAGCCTTGCCCGTGAGTGTGTTTTCGCGATAGCAGTTCCTGCTTAGCAGATATAGCCAAGGCCTCTGCGAAACACAAATGCACATCGCCAGCTGTCCGAGAGGCACAGCTGAGTCTCCGTAAGGGGCCTAATTATGGGCAGGTATGAAGGAGGGAGTCCGCAGCAGTGAGGCCTGGATGTGCTGTTCGTTTAGAGGAATAAACACCTGCCACAAGGTGTACGTTAGTGGCAACAAACTGTGGAGATTCAAGCCGGAGTATTATGTTTGAGCTATTATAGCCTACTCATGTCTGTGTTTATTTGCGTGTGTATAATAGCTACTATCACAACAAAAAGCACAAGTCCCAATTGGGATCATAACATCATATTAACACAATGAAGCTCAAGAGCAAGTCCACTGTAAACTCACAGACACACTGAGTCTCCATGGGAATATTACAGGGATAGCCTAACACGTGTCTCGGTGGCTCTGTGGTCTCCTCTCTCGAGCAGTGATTGTGTTTGCACTGATCTGGTTGCTGCCGGTGAGTGTCTTCACTTCCACAAGGTGCTGTCAGCAACCATTACCCTGGCGTGTTTATATAAAGGTAAGTAGCCTAATGCTGCCGCTGAATGCCATGCTGGCACACAGGACAGCCTCTGATCATGTAGCCCAGCTGGCTTACGAAGCTTATGCCCTGAATGTTTTCAGCAAAGCCCCGAATCTTAACTGTTTACCACGCGTGGCGTTTTTTGTACTAAACCCCGATCACAGCTGGGTAGGAACCAATGTGTTTTAAACGGAATGATCGGACCGAAGCCCTGACGGAACCAGTGTTGCCAACTTGGCGACTTTTCAGACCCTCTTAGCGACTTTATTTCTAAAAAGCGATTAACGACAAATTTAGCGACTTATTCAGACCATCAGGGAAAAGGCGAGAAATATATTTAAATATATTATTTTGTAATTCATTCCCATGCGTGCTGCGGGTCTTCTGCCAACAGTGTCTCTCTTCCTCTCCTCTCTTGCTGTCAGTGTGGGGAGCTTCACTCTTTCTCTCCGGATCTCTGGATTAGGATGTAATAGCTAGTAAATATTTAAATTGTTCGTTTGATCTTCTCCCTCCTCCCATTGTAAATTTTTTTTTTACTTCAAATACACAATGTCCCTTCAGTGAGTTTGTGATTTTCTCGCCAAAGATTTCTCTATCTACGTTTTAAATGTCTTAAATTAAGTTGATCTCACTGCACTAAGCTGCATGCAAATGAATGCGTGATGACGCCATCAACATGCAAATGAGCGTATGATGTCATCAGGCGACTTTTAGCGGCTTTTGGAGTTAGTGCTAGCTACTTTTAATTGGAAAAAAGTTGGCAACACTGGAAGGAGCCCCTCCCCTCCTCCCCCATGTAGTCTTTTTCTTCAGCACCTGTCCATTGAGCATCAACTGGGGCAGTTTCCAGTGGCCAGCTTTTAACCAGATGGCAGTTGTACCTTAATACATAACACCTTGGTGGCTTTTTAAAAATTCTGTAGCTTTTTCTTATTATATTTATTGTTCCATACACCACCTGATGTAGGCCTATTTGACTAAAGAGAAATAAAATGGCTTCAGTCAGATTACAGGCGAGTTTCTTATACATTGTTTAAAATATAGCTTTCGTTTCATATATGACAAAGGAGGCAAGCTGTTTTTTGACAGTTAACTGTGTATTTGAAGTGATAATAATAATTGTTTATTCATATAACACTTATTTATAGTGCAATAGTTATGGATAGACGTGTGACCCAAGACTCATTTAAAGATTTCAGGGCTAAGCCCCAGATCTCCACTGACCCTGGATCCGCCCCTGGCCAGGTTGTTGCAAAGAATTATTGTATTCATGCTTTTCCACTGTTACATCCTTATATTCATTAGACATCAGTATATGTTGATATAGTGTGACCCTTACACACATTTAGACTTTGTAGCCTACAATACATTAAGATGTTTTTAGCTAAACTAAAATACTAATCTATTATTAGTATTTTAGTACTAGATTACAGATAACAGACAGAGGAGATCACTGCTATTGTTTGGGAATGAATGTCTCAAAATACATAAAGGAGTAGAATTCAATGTAAAATGTCTAAGTCTTTCAGTATAATAGTGCAAAATGTAGCTTTCAGGTGGAGTGTTTTTGTTAGGATATCTTGCCTCTAACCACAGATTGCGCTTAATGGGTCCAAACAAGCAGAAGTGATTTGTACACGCTTGCACTTGCACTCACTTACACACACATACACACACACACAAACAGATGCACAAAAATAAGCATGTATGCACACACATAAATTATGAGAAACAAGCTTTTTGTTCAGGAGCTATACTTTGACTGTGCTGCAAAAACAACAGGGATCAGATAATGCACCAGAGAAAATACACTTTTCACTCACGCCAGCTTTAAAGAGTGGTTTTACCACCATGCAGCACACTTGCCGTAGGATTTTTCTCTGAATTAGAGCCCTTGATATATTTGATGTCAGAGAGAGAGACAAAAGCAGGAGCAACATTCTATTTAATTTTCAAAGATAAGGTCAAGTGCTGTCTTTTTTTAGACATGATTTCATGTTTCTTGTAACAGGTTTTTTTTTCTCTCACTTCCTCCTGCCTGCCAAATTTAAGCTAGTGAACCCATCAGCTCGGGTGGACCCATGTGATACACCTCAGGTCCAACTATTGAGCAGGATTTGAATTATGTAAATAGGGTGTTGGGACCGAATGCCAGAGAGGAAATGTGATTGGCCGTGTGCTGTGCTGTTTAAGATGATCGAAACTCTTTGAGATAGATACAGTGAGACAAAGATTGTGTGTTCGTGTGTGTGTGAGAGAGATAGTTGAGAAAGTTTGGTGACTGTCTTAATACAAACAGAGGTCTATAAATACCCCCAGTGGCAATGAGAGGACATTTAACCTATTCATAACAGAACAAAAAGATAGATAGATAGGTACCTGAGAGGGAGGGACAGGGTAATGAGAGTGGAAAGGAAAGATGAAAGAGAGTGGAGTGATTGGCGGTGAACTGAAGACTCTGTGTGCATTCACGTCCGTGTTTTAACCTTGAAGCTCAGGCATTAGAGATAAAGGTGGAGCACAAAAGCATTATGTGCTTTGTGTATATTGTATGTGCGGGCCTTTCATTTCCTGTTTTAGTGCTGTGTCCCAGATTGTCTGTGTCACTGTGTTTTTGCATTCTTTCACACAGGAATATATCAGTACATTATACTCAGGTATTCAACTAAATAACAAAAGAAGCAGTGACAGACAGCCTTGGCAGACTTGCTCACTTTTCTCTTTGCATGTTGCCAATTGGACTTGTATCACCACTGTTTCCATTGGTACAGAGGTCAAACAAATTCAAATTCAAAGGGGCTTTATTGGCATGGGAAACAGACGTTTACATTGCCAAAACAAGTGTGAAATAAAAACAACAACAACAAAAATATGTACATAAACAGAGGAATTGTGATTTGCTGTTAGAAATATATATATATATATATATATATATATATATACACACACACCCTGTACAATAAACACTGTACAAATATAGGCCCATCAAAACTTTTTTTTTATTAAGTCTCATGTAATTACACTTTTATTTTTGCTCTACATGGTAAATACTTGTACTTTTACCTAATCTAATTGGCATGTGGGTTTTAACAAATGGCTTTGTACAATTACAATACAATTAGATATAAACTAGACTACAGTCACACAAAAGCAAGAACAAAGATAGCAGTTTTTAAAAATGGCTGGAGTAAGGATGAATATAAGGTGGACAGTGCTTCTGCAGTCTCATTTATTAATCAGTCTATTTCTATATTAACCTATTCATTATCTAGATGCACTGTAGTTAGAAGTGATGCCAATCTGATTTATACAGTCACACGTAATGGAACACATGCATCCCAGTACTGTCACAGTATTGTCACATACTGCATACACTGTATAGAAGTTATAGCTCGAGGGGCCAGTTAGCACAGGAAATCTACAACTGTTTGTCATGACACACATATCACACTGCCTTTGAACCATGTATTGAATCATGTTAATTGTACTTCTGAGATACATAGCCCATATATAACTTTTCCTGCTAAGTGCGCTAGATAGGATCTTGGCCACTGATTTACTGTAAGTCCTGTTAGGGTGGCTGGAGAGGCCTGGGGCTCTCTTTGCTGCACTGGTGCCCTCTCAGTTTTGGCTAGCTTTCAGCACTGCCACAGAGTAAAGAGATAAGCTGAGGAGGAGGAGGATAGGTTTAACAATCAACGTAAAAAACACAATGAATGATGTGCGATGAAGAGCACGATGCTGAATTACACAGTATAGGAATAAATTAACATCTTGTTTAGAGCAGCCTCATTAGAGCAGATTACACCTTTCCATCCTCTCCTCTCTTCATCTCTCATCTCTCGTGTGTTTTTACTGTGCATGTCCGTCCTGTGTTGTTTGTGTTGTGGAGGGTGAATGATGTAGGGAAGGTACAGAGCTTGAGGCCTTTTCCACTTCAAAGCACCTCAGTGTGTATTTGTGCGTGGATGCATGCGACAAGCTTGAGCAAGACAAGCAGAGCCAGTACAGTGAAAACATGCACATATTTCTCCTGTTGGAAGTTAGGGGGGAAGGCAGCAAGGAGTCAGGAAAGGTAAAAAAGCCATTAGGACACAATTGGTAGGGATGATCTGTAAAATGTGAAGTAAAGGTGAGAAAAGTGGTTGTCAGAAGCAACATATTCATGAGGGCTTATTTCTATAGACATGCAGATAAAACCACACAAAATCAGTATGCACACAAGCAAATTAGGATGTTAGCCAGCAGAGCCGGATACACACACTGTTGTGTCTGTGTGTATTTGTGCACATGAGGAAAAAAAGACTGTTATAACTCTAAGGGGGAGAGAGGAATAGAGGTGGAAGGAGATGGAGAGATAAATTGAAAAGTTGCTATTTTTAGCGTACACTCAGGAGGCCATTAGGCCTACTGTTGAATTTTGGGTTTTTCTGTGTTTTTTTTTTTTGGAAAGTGGGTGGCTGGTTGCATGTGCAGTGAAGTGCATTCATCCTGTTATTTGATGTTTTGTAGTGCTGACAGATTCTGGCACTACAGTCAGTGTTGTGGTGATAAGTTAGGTTTTTTTTTTTAATAAAACTGTGTGTGTGCGCGCGAGCGTTTGCGTGCGTCTGTTGATTCCATTAAGGAATCAGACTGCATGCACTTTTGTTGTCTTGACTGGTCTAGAGGGCTTGGCCCCCATAATGCAATGTTCTCATTATTCAGTCTCCATGGTCTGCAGTGCTAGAGGGGAACCATCCTGAACAGAAACAAAAGTACCTCTCTGTTTGGCTTTATCTTTGCTAAGCTTTCAGTATGTGTGTTTTCTTCATAGTAAGACATAATTCTAAACAAAAGAAACAGACAGAGCCACTGTTGAATTGTGGAAGGTAGAGTGGGAGAAGAGATAAAATAAGTAATGAAGAGTCTGCAGTGACGATGCAGAGGGTCAGAAAGGGACAGCAATGAAGGGACAAGAAGGAGAAATTAATTAGTGGAGAAAAAGAGAGTTGACCCTGTTCACCTTATAGAGCACAGAGAAGTGAGACAGAGAAGACTCCCTGACAGATAAAGCCATGCTTGAAAAATAACTAGGATCCTGTGGCAGACAGTGTCAAATTATAAGGGTTTAGGGACATGCATGCCCTGTACATACAGACAAATACACACAAGTAGATATCTAAATTCAGCTCTGCAGTCCACAGTGCTGACCATCATTAACACCTACAGAACCAGTTCAGGCTAGTTGAGGTGTGGGTATTACTGTGTAAACATAATATGTGTGTTGTCAGTAACTGTCATTGTGTCTATTTCCTCCATGGGTGACAATACAGGAAACATACATTACTGAAACTGCATCTCACAAACAAGCGTAGCAGACAAGTCTAAGGTGTAAATGTGTTTTAGCTTCCTGAAGAAGAATTGAGAGCTTGTTAAAAAAAACCAAAAAAAAAAAACCTGCAAACTTTGCAAAACTGCAAAGAAGTACTGCAGGAAGATAACTAATCTATACAACCACATTTCAGCCAGCACTGAACCTTTCTTACCTTATGTGTTTCTGACTTGTCAAGCCAAAAAAAACCTGGGGAACACTTAACAGACTTAAAACAATGCAACATTTATACCAAAGACAATCTGCGGTAGTACAGTACAGTATAGTACACTGTAGTGCTGCGTCTTTATAAAAAAATGCTTACACACCTATTCACTCACCAAGAACTCCTCTCAACCACTCACCCTTTAACCTCCCCGAACTACCTCACTAACTTCCTTCCCTGCAAGTATTGAAACGCTGAACTTGTTACTGTTAACATTACCGCTACAGCTGTCAGTGTATTACTTTTTTTAATGGATATACAGGGAAATTGTGTCTAATAGTTAATGAATTAGATACATTTTAATTGACGGTGATTGAATCATGAATTGAATTGAATCAATTAAGCCCACATGTGGCTAATCAAGTTTTCAATGTTCACTTGCATTATAGAAGGGCCTTTTCTAATGCACATGTAGCTTCACTGCTCTTTAGTTTCTTACTGCATCATAATTGATTAACTGATTTATATTTGGCCTCCCTATGTCGTAGCTGATTCATATTTTATCTCTCTGCTGTCTATACCACCCATCTCCATAGCAAATGCTATATGCACAAAATATATAACAATGGTACAATAAATATGCTCTGTACACGTGAGAGTGAGAGGTAATTGTGTCCATAGAAATTATTGAACTGTACACCAGGGAAAACAGTTCTGAATTTCAGTCTTTAATTGAATTTGCTACAACATGTTGGTGGAGATTTGCACAACATTAGAATGTGCAAATCTACAACACAGGACTTTAATTGGGTGGATAAGACACGCTCTGTTCAGCCACACTGTGGGATTTACGCTGATAAGATGTTTTTTTTTTTTCTCCCCTATTTCCCTCACCTTCCTATTTGTTCTGGCATATAGAATTGAATGAGTCACACACACACACACACACACACACACACACACACACACACACACACCAAAAGACAGAACGACAAAGAGAGCTAGAGAGAAAGAAAGAGAACATTTTGTTTTCTGAGTTACAATAAATCACTAGGTGCCAAAGCTACATGTGTGCAGTTTCAAGCAGTGTTTTGTTAGTTGATTAGTAAATTAAGCAAGTAATTGTAAGTAATTCTGTAACATTTTTCATTTTGAGGTATAGTTATTCTGCCATCTACTATTGGTTACAAATAAATTATTTTTTCATCAGATTATTTATTGATTTGGGGTAACTTAATTTTGTCATTTACTTCCAAAGTGGCTTCCGTCAGCTTTTTTTTTTTTTTTTTTTGCACTCTATATTTGCACTCGTCCTACTTTGTACTGCAACTGCTGCACAACAATTTCCCTCGGCATAAATTAATTTCTTATCTTAATCAGATTGTGAGGACAGAAATCAGTTGACACAGTCACATTATGGTGACTAGCCTCACAGCTGGGGACAATGAGGTGATACGCACAATGTTAACCAATGTTAGGGTTAATTATGTCAATTCAAGTCTTCCTAAGTGTCAAAAACAAGTGTGTGTGTGTGTGTGTGTGTGTGTGTGTGTATGATGAAGAATACAAAGAAAGAAGACAGATGTGAGAACGAGAACAGGTTATCATTGTGACCGCATGAGAGAGAACACAGTGTGGTATTGGGTTTCAATGGATGCCCGGAGACAGAATTGAGTGTAAACCAGAGAGTGAGATCACTGAACACACGCACAGCTCACTATTTCTTAAGCTCCTTTTACATTTGCATCATAAGCCAGCACCCCCTGGGTGTGTCTCCTTCTTGTCCTTTTATTAAAAGCAGGCAAATCACTCACCTCTGTGCAATCCTTATTTAGACTGTTGAAACACATCCACAGGCAGAAGATTTAACCATTTGATATATCTAGGAAGATTTTAAAAAACTGTTCATTTTCAAACCATTTAGGGAAATAGTGAAGCACTTTATGTGGGAAATAACAATATGATTAATGTTTGCATTTTTTCTCTTTTATATAGAGCATATGAGAGCTCTTTTGAGTATTAACTCCTTAAATATTACATTTTCCCAGTATTTTCTCTGTATTTTTCCAGTGTGAGTCATGATTAAGCTTTTGGTTAAATTAGTTTCTTATTGGACTCAATATTTAAATATATTATAATATATAATATAATATTTAAATGTGACATTTAAACAGAGGTTTTCTTTGATGTTAATCTAGCCAATCAGATGCATCTTACAGTAAATTAGGTTCCAAAAAGGCATATTTATGTATTTCTGCTCTGCAATGCAAATTTTACTGGCTGATTATAATTTAAACCTAAAAGGTTTTTTTTTTTTCAAACACAAGCCTGACATTAAACCCAAAGTTACTTCCCTGAAAGCCTCATGCCTTCTCTTAACTTTAAATAGTTAAACACAATATTTTCTTTTTTAAAAAGCCTGTCATAGTCAGGAATTGCAATCCACTTGCATTTATCTAACCTAAACCCTAAAAAGTAGTAATATTCCTTTTATATCTTTAAACTGTCCAGCCTGTTTGGTTGAGTGTAAATGTCACATGGTATATAAACAAAATTCCATGAGGTGATATAAGGGAGTATGATAAGCAGCACATGCACACACACACAGACACACAGACCTCTTTTTATACACATGACGGCACAGAACTGCTGTCATAACATCGACATTATCTTGACTGAATAAATGCATGCTCCACGTGTTTGTACTTGATGGTGTGTTGGTGTTTGTGTTCCTAGATTTCCATAAATTTATTTCATTATGCAAAGTTTCCGCTCAAAAAGAAAAACCTAATCAAAATGAATTCCTCATTCTCTCTCTCTGTAATGCTTTCTCCTAAAGGAAGTGGAGGTTTGTATGACTGCTTAATAGTCTCGTATCTGTCATGTATTATTTACTCTAGATGTCATTTGAACAATATTTTATGATTTTGTTTATTGGTTAAACCTGTTTCAGGAGCCTGGAACATGGACTCCATCCAAGCCCTTCGATCAAGGTAGGTGTGAGGAAGAGAACCTGGAGTGGTTGTGCTGTTAGCTTTGTGATAAAACAAAAAAACACTAGGAAGGACAAAGAGGACTCAAGCCTCTTCCAAAGCTGAACAGCTTTAAACTTGGTATTTTATTAATAGAAAATGTTTAGCTAAAATGTTTAATCTGCATATGGATGCCTATCTGCATCAATATATACACTGATTAACAACCATGCTGATTGGCTGATGGTGATCATAGTTTTTGGAGAATCCCTACATAAAAATTAAGCAGGAATATAGTAGATTGGAATATTAGGGCTTTGTTCAAGAATGAGCTGTACAGAATTACAAGTGAGTCACACTTAATGCCACTGAGTTATGTATGTAACGCCACACATTAATGAAATGCCATCACATTTTGCAGGATTGCTCAGTTACTGTGTGCATGACATCTACCATTGGTTGCAATTGCACTGCTACTCAAGAGGAATGATATTTTATGTAAAATAGGTCATGCTTGCCAGAATTGGCAGCCAATTATAGGAACACAATATGACATATCAAAACTCAAATGAATAACCTTTATTCAGGGTCACCCAAATATGTAGCGTACCACATTTGGTGAAGATTAAATGATAAAAGCAATGGTGAAAACTTATTTTGCAAAAAAAAAAGGAAATGTTGACATATCTCAGCTAGAAAAGGGCCCATGGTGATAGATTTACCTCAATCCAAGGAACCCAAGAAAAATGCCGGTTCAGGAGTTATTAGCAAAAAAGTTAAGTGTTTTGCAGATGGCCATGCTCTCCTCTCTAAAAACCAAATCACTTGTCACTTGGTGCATGGCCTAGCTTTGGATCAAATGTCACTGAAATGTGTTTGGTAGTTTTTTTTTAAATATCCTGCTAACTAACAGACAGACAAACAATTTGGAGCAAAAACATAACCTTGGTGGAGGTAACTAACACTATAGCGCCGTGCAACATTACATGCGTTACATTAGAGTTACCCTCCTTAAACCATCATGCTTCTCAGTTGAATTGTGTCTGTTCCCCAGAACTTAGACCCTCAAAAACATTTTGTGACATCAGTGTAACAAGAATTACCAGCAGTAAGGAGAGGATGGTGAACATCTCATATACTTTTTTATGAAAACGTACATTAGACAGATTTTGACATTCACACTATGCTACCTATTGCTGTACGATATTTGAGTGTGTGTTAAGTATGTTATTTCCAAGCAATCCCCAATTCTTGTTTATTTATGTAGCCTAGCTAACATCTACTGTAAAATAAATAAATAAATAAAAATACATGATGATTTTCTATTCTTTGATCATCTCATTTCCCATTGTATTACAGACAGTGATAAGCTCATACGCACATCCAGGCACACCAGGACATGAACACGTTCACTCTCACTTATCACTATCCTCAAACATACTCACACACACACACACACACACACACAGACATGTCAGGGAAACAATAGCATTAGATTAGTGCATTGGAGGATGGAGGCAGGATAATCTGCCAAAGCTGCTCAGGGATTACAGTAAGGTTCTTTAGAGCAGAGGTCATTCACAAACTGTTCTGAGATCAGCTGAGGGCCTAAGATCCTGCGCCTAGGTGCTACGCTGAAGGCTGACGCGTGGTCAGAAACTGCTTGCTTGTCTTTACCAACAAAGATCACACCGTCAGCATAAGATTCAGATCCAAAATCAGCTCTCACGTTAAAAGCCAGATATGGCCCTCAGTTGTGAGATCTGATACCAGATCAGTTTGAGGATCTCAGCAAGAGCACACATGAGACTGACATCCGGCGCAGGTTGATGCAAGGTCAGAAGTAGCCTCTATAAGCAGTTGCATCTGTTTTTAGCTGTAAGGAAACCTTATGGTATTATGGCTTTAAGTTCAGTGTGAGAGAGACATTGCCAGTAAACTGTAAGTGAAGAGACAGTGGCTAGATTTAACACACACACATACACAGATCTCTAACACCTATCCACATACAGTAGCTTGGATCTGTAAAAATAAAAGGAAGTACATGATTAACCAGGAATCATTGATCTAGGATTTCAAAGAACAAAAGGAAAATGTAACCTTGGAAGATTTTCTCTATGTTTATGCTCATGGGCTTAGTCTTTGTAGGAAGCTCGTTAGATAGAGAGGCTGTGTTCCCATTCTGTATCTCTGTTTTGTGTTTTTAGGCCTTGATCCAGCCAAAGACCCCTGTCTTAAGATCAAATGCAGTCGCCACAAGGTTTGTGTGGCCGAGGATTATAAGACTGCCTCTTGTGTCAGCCAGAGGAGAGTTAGGTAAGAAGACACACACGCACATACTTGGTCTTTTAAACAGACATAAGTTTCAAAGCTGTCCCTCAAATTTACATTCAGATGTTTCCGTGACAAAGCCAGAAATGAAACATGAAATGACCGTGGATTAGGAGCAAATCAGATCTCTTTATTACTTCCCATCTCTTTTCTCCTCCCTCATTTTTTTGTTTTCATTCATGCAGCATGATGATAAGCAACAACACCAGAGGGGTGGCTGTTTTTCTATTTTTCCCGCTGGTCTACTGGTTGCTCGGCTCTCTTGTGACTGTTGTGTGACATTACTTTTTAGTCCAATTACCCCAGCACTGGCACCGCCTTACAATGGACACAAAGTCCTGCCAAGTGATATGAATGGGCTTTGTGTGTGTGTGTGTGTGTGTGTGTCTGGGACACTGCAGACTGGACAGAGGACAGTAGCGCCATACTGACCCCATTTCCCATTCTTAGCAACAACACAATTACCACTACACAGTACAAGCAAATCAGACAATAATCACACATAAATCCTAATCCTTGTTTCATCTCTTAAAATTTATGTAAGATCAAGAAAATACATCATAGATACAAAATACTTCCAAAACAGTTTGGAATATAGCAGGGGAGTTAAACAGTGCATTGAGATGGAGATTTTTATATGCACACAGTCAGATATTTAGTGTGTGTGTGTGTGTGTGTGTGTAAAATAAGTATTTTGAATCTCCTCTCTAGTTTTAAAGATGCCAGTTTGTACCAGAGTCCGGGGTCAAGGTGCACACCCTGCCCTGTGGTTCACCCCTCTCCTGTTTGTGGAACTGACGGCCACACCTACTCCACCAAGGTACTACCACACACACAATCACTTCATCACCCATAATAGAGACATCTGTGCACGCATGAGTTACATTTCCTCTTGATGAGACACACATCCTGATTTTACTTCCTATTCTGTCTTGTCCCTTCTGTCTCTGTCTCTGTCACTCTTGCTCAGTGTAAGTTAGACTACCAGGCATGCATCACAGGAAAGAAGATCGCCGTGAAGTGTCCTGGCATGTGTCCTTGCCCCTCTCAGCCTGAACAGAGCTCTGCAGAGAAGAAAGGTACACGGTTATGCACACATGACTGCACACTGCATGCTAGGATACTTTGCAGAAGAAACAGTAAATTCTCCTTAATTAAAAAGTCTTCCATGGTTTCCAAGCCCATGTTAAAGCCCCTTCCTGACAAACTAAAGTTTGTCTGTCTGGCTAAAGTGTCTGACACTGAATCCCTACAAGTCTCAGGGCAGCTGTGCTATAGCTGACTCTGACTCCTCATCTAAATAAGGGAATAGGGGGATAATAAAACATTACTTCATCATTATTAATCATTAGTGTTATTGTTCTTCAGTGTGCAGTGAGTCTGACCTGAAGGAGGTGGTGAGTCGTCTGAGAGACTGGTTCAGAGTGCTGCATGAGAACGGCAACCACAAGAGAGTCAAGATCCAGAAGCCAGAGAAGAACAGTGAGTCACATGGCATTAACAAAGTAGAGAAATGAGAAAATACACAACATTTCTAGCGGCATCAACCCCTCTCTCGTGTTTTTAACCTTTTCCCCGCAGAGTTTGAGGTTGGGGCGTCACCTATTTGTAAGGACCCTCTGGGCTGGATGTTCTCCCGGCTGGACACAAACTTTGACCTCCAGCTGGACCATTCAGAGATCAAGAGCCTCTACCTGGATAGGAACGAGCCGTGCTCTGATGTGTTCTTCAAATCCTGTGATACACATGCCGACAAAGTTATAACCAGCTCTGAGTGGTGCACATGCTTCCAGAGGTACACAGGTACGGTATCTCCATGCACTCACATGCAATACAAATATTAAAAATGCATTCACGTCTGGATATACATGAAAACACAGATGTCCCTCAGCTTCAGTCACTGTATCTTGTGATATGAGTCTTATGAGTATGAATCATATGAAGAGTTTTCTTATATAATAATAAAACATGAAACATACAGTTAGCCAGACCATTTGGTAAAGAAAACAAATGCAAACAGAAGAATTATTACCTGATATTTAACTGTCTGTTGTAAACATCCATTACAACTGACTGACTTTCTGGTTTAACCATCTACTATACTTATCATAGTTGTGCTCATACGCCGTCTTTCTGTGCAATGAGGGATTATTATCAACATTTTGGGTGCACTTGCAGTTTTACCTCCAAATAAAGTGGTTTAAAAAATTTGGCTTAGCTGATCGCTCGTGTCCATTGCCCCTTCGTACTTTGCTGTAGGGATTTTGCTATGTTCCCCAATCTTAGCAGTTACTTTGGTGAGTAGAGTGTTGTCATAGCCGTTAGAAATGATGGCTAAAACTCAGAAAACAAGACCCAAGTTATAATAAACCAGAACTTTTCTTTAAAGGTAGAATGAGTAGGATTTGTTGGTTGCGGTTTGTAAACACACAATTCAAAGTTGGCCCCTCCTCCTGGCTCAATGAGCTAGAGAGAGGGAGAGAGCGAGCAGCTATGATCGAGTGAGCAAGAGAGTGATTGAAGAGAGGAAGCAGCGTTAGTGAGAACAAAGCTGTGAAACAGATACATAAAACGTTATTTTCTGATTGTTTCACAGCAGTTATGTTCTAAAGAACAAATAAACATGCCCACACCTCCACACAACCCTGCGGGAAGGATTTTGAGCAGAGAAGAGAAACAGCGATGTTACCTGGTCGCTATGTTTTTACAGAGTCCCAACCTCACAGCAGATTATTTTTTGTATGAGTTTATACATTGTCGTTGTTTTTTAGGAAAATCCTACTCATTCTACCTTTAATTTAAAATTAGGTTTTTGGACATAAAGAAACAGTATTTACAGATGAGTCACCGGAGCTGCACTTGTGAAAGCAAAGACAGCAGAATAACAAACATCATGACGAAAGCAAAAAGCACACAAAGGAAGCAAAGTTCACATAAACAGATGCATTCTCAGAAAAGCAGACTTCTGCAGTTTGTTACCAGAGTCCCTTGTCTCTCCTTTTCAGATTCCCCTTGTAAAGCAGAGCTGTCCAGTATCAACAAAAAGCAAGCGGGGAAGAAACTGCTTGGTGAGACACACACGCACTCTAACACACACAAAAGCACAAATACACACAGTGTGTTACCCTAACTAATTGTGTGCATCTATGTGTTTTGTCTTGTATTTGTAGGTCAGTATCTGCCATCCTGTGATGAGGACGGTTTTTACAGGTCCCACCAGTGTCACAGCAGCAGCGGCCAGTGCTGGTGTGTGGATCGCTATGGCAATGAGGTGGCCAGCTCACGCACCCATGGACCTGCAAACTGTGGTAGGCAAAACTCTGAGGAGAATAGAGTCATGTTTATATGAAAGAAAACGTATAGATAGTGCGTGACATGCATTTAGGCTTCATGGAGGAAATAATTCCTAGATATTAGTGTCAACACACACAATTTTATTTTTTATGTTGCATGAAATCTGTCACTTACCACATTGTATTTGCGTCATAATAGATTGACTTTGATTTTTAGGACATTTTGGGCTTATTTGCTTACTTGCCAGGAGTTAGATGACAAGATTGATACCACTCTCATATCTGTCTGTTCAATTTGAAGCTACCGCCAGCAGCCAGTTAGGTTAGCTTAGCATAAAGACTGGAAACAAAAAAATGACAAGCTGTGGTTTAACACAGGTTATGTGTTGTACTATTTCTTGGCCCGGTCAAAGTAACTTCCTGTGGCCTTGTCCTCACCATGAGATTGCTAGGCTAGGTTGCTTTATGCTAAACTAAGCTAACCAGCAGCTGGCGGTACAGACATGAAAGTAGTAACAATCTTCTCATATAACGATTGACTAACTATTTCCCAAAACTATTCCTTTTAATAGTAAGATTTGGTTTATTCTCTGTTTCTAGGTGTGATTTTGGAGTCTTCTGGAGACCTTGGTAGCGGAGATTCGCTGTTCACTGACGATGATGAAGATTCCTTTGTCCTTGACGACCAGGCTGGGATGGATGATGAGGACGATGAAGATGATGATGATGAAACCGACGAATATCTGTCGTAATTTTGAAAAAGAAACAAAAAAAGAAAAAAGAGAAAACTGTTTGTTTGGTCAAACTGCACGTTTCTAGGTGACTCCCCAGGCAGATACTTAATCGTACTAACAGCCTATGGACTACTCTCTGTGTATTGTTTGTTCATTAGTTAAAAAAAAAAAAACAATATTCCTGGCAAACGTTTATGATTTCTCTTCCTCTCTAAGTATAAAATATGATTGGTTTAATGGCACTTGTTCACTTGTGTGACAGCCAACCAGAGAACATGACAAGGACTAATCGATAACCAATCCAGTGCTTTGGATTTGGTCATGTGTGCAAATACCTCTCCCTTCATTGGACAGTCCATGTCTTCTAGTGTGTCCTGTCCTTGTGCAGCACTCTGATTCCTGAGTGTGTTGATGCCTAAGGCGCAATGTTAAAGAGATTTCCCCCTTTTTCATTCTTTCACCCCTCCCCCCCAACTCAAATGTTCCTGTGTATAGGTGGGATGTTGATGATGTAGATAAGAGAATATTGCACTCTTAAGGTTTCTTTTGATCTTGATTTTGTAACTGTGACTGTAACTGTGGAAAAACAAGATAAGAGTTAGACATGCTTCATTAGGAGAATTAAGGCAAAAAAAAAACTGAGTTGGATAACAATCAGAACCGACATGCTAGCTGTTTTCACGGAGACACAAATCAAGTCAAATCATCTCAAAGGCACAGCAACATGGAAAGACAAATTACTGCTTGGCCGGTGGTGTTAGGGGGACAATATTATTATCTATTTTTCTAATCCATTGTTGGATGAATACAGAAGATGAAACAGATTTGTCGTAGCATGTCTAATACTGCGTAATGTTGTTTCAGTCTGTAGAACCAGAGGCTAAACCTTTATGGAACTTAAAATATATATGATGAAGCTTGAGGGTGAAAAATTCCCTCAAGCGTGTACAGATGAAACTGCAGTTGCATAGTTCTGAACTTCTTGAGCCTGTGAGTCTGTGTGATAAAAATGTTTACTTACCTTAGTACGTCGGTGAGCTCAAAGAAAACCTCATCACAGCTCAGAAGAAAGCGTGGAGTTGATGTTTTAAATTTTTTCAGATATGAGTCTTGGACTTAATGTGATTTGAGCACACAGTGTAATAAAATAAATCTCTTGCACAGTAATAAAACCACAGAGCCATGCAGACTTGTTGAAAATGTCTGGCAGGGGATAAAGGTTAAGGTGTGCCTTTTAATGGTGAGGACAGATGGAGGTAATAGTGGGAGAAGCATGCTTACTGGACTGACTAAAGCTCGTCATTACACTGCATAAGAGTGGCTTTACTATCAAGCTCGGATACTATTTGGGTTTTGGTATGGCTTGTGTTTTGGGTCTCTCTTATGATGGGTGTTACATAGGCCACATTTCAGATCTTTTGATTTGTTACATAGGATAGCTAGAATGTAGAGAAGCACAGATATACTTAGCAGTTAAGGCATAAAAACACTTAGATTCTGCTGGATTTGAAAATGGTTTATATATTAGTACACTGGCTAGAGGAAGCTTTGGTTTAGACAGCTTTATATGAAAATCATCTTACAGTATTTTGCTTTAACTTTGTTTCAAAAGCTTGATTTGTACCTGATCTACTCTTAACTACTTACAGTGTATACTTGTCAGGGTCGAAAACTGATCCCAGATTTGTGTATTCTTGATAAGTCCTGTGACTGTTTATGCAGACCTGGGATTTGCTGAGCTCTTATATTAATTTTCAATTATTAATCTGGGCTTCATTTTGAATCAAACATCTGTTGAAATTCCATGTTAAGACCTGAAAAGTGCCATCTAACTGTCCAATAGTTTGTTTTTTTTTTTTGCTCCCCTCATTCCTTTTAACTTGGAATTTTAATTCACTTTACAAACTGGAAAACATTTCAGTCTTAAAGTGTGCTGTTTCATGAGTGTGATGACATGCAAATCATTTTGATGACCTCAGACACTGTAGCCACTCTCAACCAATCACACACTGTCATCACAGCTCTAATAGTGTTTAAAGGTTATGATACATATGCATTTTTTACAGTGTATGTATGATTTGCTGAAATAAAAGCTATATTGACCAATGTTTGCTTGACTGCGTAGTCGTGAGTGCAACTTGGATGACAGACATGAATGCAAACTCTTGTTTCCGTGTGACCCAGTTTCTCTTCCATGTTTACTGTTTCGGTTCTTTACTTTAGGAAAAGACAGACAAGTTGCTGGGGTTCTGTGCTATAAAAATTGGGCTGTTAAATTATGAGTATGTGGGAGGTGAGAAAATAATTTCCCCTCATTAATCTGCCATAAGTGGAAGTTGAAAGTATTTATGCATCACTTAAAGCTTATTTAAAAGGAGAGAAAACTGACAGTGGTCAGGAGTGACAAACTCTGCTTGTTCGTAGGCAATGGGTTCTGTGTGCAGGAGAATTACTGCATTATGTAGGAGAAGAACAGGTGAATATTTTATGAGCCGCCTACACACCCACACCATACATGCATGCAGACACACAGTACATACAAGCACACGTAAACAGGTGTAGCGCAAAATATACACTAAATGAAGCAGTACAGGAAAAAAGGCACATTTATTCCTGGAAAGGTTTGTTTCCCTTTTTTTGAGTGAGAACAGTTTTTTTTTTCACAGCCCAGTGTAAGCAGGCTGCAGGAACTCACACAAAGCGTAAATCTTTGTGTGTGTGTTGGCAACAGGACCCGTCAGCAGCCCCAGATAGGGAAGTCACTGGGTAAATATCAAATGTCCATTTTCACACACTTTTCCTCTGCCTGTATGTGCTGACCATACAAATGTGGAGAGATACCATCTCTATGGCTAATGTCCACACAGTGAAGCCTGTTGTTGGACACAGTCCAACAATAAAAAGTGATCTGCCAGAGTATGGGGAGACAGCATGACTGAGCGCTGATGGGAAATGCCTCAAATTGCAGGAAGCACTTATGATGTTCGGAAATCAGGTTTCTTGGATAAGCAATACTCTATGACGCAGGTTCTTTTATCACTTCCACACTCTGGTGCATGAGGTATTGTTGCTGTAAGAGGTGGTCTGGTGTATCACCTGCTAAGTTTGTGTTATTAGACATAATATATTGATAGACATAAATTCAATGTATATAGCAGCAGCAGAACCATCTCAGTTCAATGTGGAACGATGCTAACGACAAGGTCCATTTAGTATCTAGTTTTGAGCTTTTTGATCATATCACATGATCTTCATCAGAATCAGAAATACTTTATTGATCCCCGAGGGGAAACTCCTTTGTTACAGCAGCTCACTTTCACGTCATTGCACACAGGAATAGAAGTACGAAGTAAGACGACGAGACGGAGCTACGGAAACAGGCCAGTTTGCACAGTTGTCGCTGAAATGTAGATGTACAAATTTCATCAACAATTTGAGCACTTTAAGGACTTCTTGCTCATCAACTACTGAATGAACCTTGTGGTGAGATTGTTGTCTCCACTCCAAGGTCAAGGTCAAGAACTATCTTTGAACCTCAGCATCAGTTTAAATGCTTTATATGTGCTATTGTATGCATTTGCCATATCATGATATACTGGTAGGCAATGAGTTCTGTGTGCAGAACTTTTTTGCAAAAAAAAAGTATTAATACCATACATCAATACCATATTTCCACCATATCACCCAGCCTACTATAAAATACATCGGGTAGGTGTGATGATGATCTTTTCTGCATCTGTGGCTTGAGAAACAAAAAACTGAATTAAACATAATGTGATGTGTATGGGTGTGTTCTTTTTCTCTTATTATCATAATTATGATCACAGTCATTACTTTCTATTTGTTTGTTTTTTTAAAACAGCTTTACTCTCTGTTTGCATGTCTCTTGTCATTGTTGAAGTCTTGGTTGTGTACTAAATGTAAGCAGCATTGAAAAGGCCTGAATTGAGCTTCCAGGGCAAGCTGATGAGGAGGCAGTATGTACTCATTTAAATGGTTAAGTCACTGTTGGTCAAAAGACACACACACACACACACACGGCTCATGTTACTGTGCCTGAGTCAGCACAAACAATAGACATCCATATAAGCATGGGAGAGAACAGGATTAATGGTTGTAAGCTATTTACCAAAATATGATTATTTCATACACAGCCTGAACTGAGAAAACTATATTATGATATACAGTACCTACAAAGTGAATAAATAAAATGCACATGCACTTCAGAATGTTTTGAGATAGAGGTTTTAAAATATCAAAAATGTCTGATAAAATATATGTGGTATTCACTTAAAATTTATTCTGAGAAGCTACAATAAATATGCCTGCAGATTTTACAGTATGCTGCAAATAATCACATCATTTAAAGAAATCTGATCTCTTTAGTGTTATTTCAAAATAGGTTTTGATTTTGGATTTGATTTGATTAATTTGGGTAAATAAACCCCAGCCATTAACTCACAAATATCCAAGCCTGCCTGCTTTGTTCACTGTAATAAACGACATAATCAGAATCAATTTAAAAAAAACATTCCCATTCAGGCTCAAATCTTGCTGCTTCCTGCTGAGGCGGCCTCCAGCAGAATGTGTTTTCCTGTCTTTCTATCCAATGACAAAAGGCTTCCAGTAATGGTTAGTGTTCTGTAAGTACTCCAGAAATCACTTTGGTGTGACTCACTACAAGCCATCGAGCTGTTTTCCTCTGGATTCCTGTGTTTTATGGAGGCGGACAGCGGTGCGTAGATAGAACGTTCCCATCAATAACCTCTAACTGCTTAGTGGCTTGATTCTTGTGTGGTCAATGCTGGACTGGAAAGTAACTGGAGGGGATGAGGCAGTAATCTATACATCAGTAGATTGTGGATACACTCATGGGGAATCAGATTTATGGCAGGTCAGTCTACCTCCATGGTGACCTGAAACATTTATAATCTACAAGGTATCGTAACTTCAATAATTTACTTATAAATTTATAAAAAACTATATTCCATATTTGGTATTTACTTCAGAATGTTTTTTTAACATGTACAAAAAAGAGATAACATACATTTAAAATATGTGGCAAAAAATATGTTTTAGAGATACCTACAAAATACAGGTATTGTCAACACAAAATAGTATATAGACATATTTGGTTCAGTTGTAACAATACAAATACATTTCATCAAGTTACCAACTAGGTTCCATCTTTTCTAAATCAAATCTAAATTAGGTCATGAAATATGGAATGAAGTCCAAAAAGTGTTGAGGAATCAAAATGGCAAAATCATTTACTTTTCTTATGTGGATTCAGAGAACTCTAAACTTGTTAGTCCTGGTATGATGTTAAAATGTAATTTTTTTCTCATTATTTTTGAAGGGCATGACATCTACTGTGGATACACAATGGAAATGTCATTTATTTTACAGGATTTGCTGCCCCCAGGTGGTTAAAGTTGGACTCCACAGATGAACTTTTGGAGCAAAGTATAATCTAAAAAGTATATACACTTCTTTGGAGCAAAGAAGTATAATGAAATTTAACATCATTCATTTTGTTAACACTGCCTGAAATCTCTTGGGCTGGGTAACTTGGGTTGCAGTTTGGAATTATTACTTGTACTTTTTCCACATAAATTGGAAATCCTTGCCATGATTTTTTATTTAAGCATATGGATCATTCTGATGCAGCTTAAATGCTGCTTTCCATGTGTTTCTTTACATTAAGTTTAAAGCTTTTGTCTTGCTTCTGTCTCCTGCTTTTATATTTTATGTCAATGGACCCTGAGATTTAGGAACAAAGACTTGACAGTGATATCCTCAACACGTTTGTAGAACATCCTAAACTCAGCAAAAATATCAAATTAGTGTTCCATTTTTCTATTAAGTAGTATACGCTGTATTTGCACCTCCTGTTACAGCTACTGTAAATCTGAAGGTTTGTACTTTTCAATTCATTTGCTGCCCCCTGCTGACCAGAAGTGGGTGATGTACAGTATAATTGCCAGGATTTAATACTCTGTAGCATACTGACCATACATACATGCTCTGATATCTCAGTTGAAGTGAAGTGGCTAGAACGGAAACACAGATGATTATGTTTGATCTATTATTTTCCTTATAGATGTGGACAAAAGATCAACCAATAAAACTCTGTTTTAATTTATTTAAGTATAAAATTTGAGTAATAAAAGTAATAAAACAACTTGAACAGCCTTTGACAAAACATAGTTAGGTATCCTTTTCAAAATGTACACCACACTATAGCTAACAATAATTATGTAACAAGGAAAACAAAACATGTTAAACCATGTTAAATTGTTCATATTATTTAAAATGTGATAAAAGAAAAAACTCAAGTTACATAGGATGACAAAACTAGCAAACCTATCTTATTAATAACAAAACACAAACCCGAATGAGCTTTTGTCATATTACAGCTATTAATGTCAAACTTATGATATTTGCAGTCCTTCTTTCTCTAAAATAAAAAATAAAACCCAATGCATCTTTTACTAAAACTATGTGTAGCTTCTGTATGAAGTGCATTGTTATCTTACTGATGTCCCTGGAGTGAAATGCTGGTAAACTGTGAGTTAAGCTTTGGTGTATTTTTAGTGGTTTTGGCAGTCTTTCCGACGCTTGGTCAAGCAAGCGTTCCTCCACGCGCCTGCAAGAAATACATACATAATTCACAACCACAAAATGCTTAGTATTAGAATCCCAGTTCACTATGTATTTTTTGTAGCATTTCAAAAGAATGTTCTGTGTTTGCTTTCCAGCTGAAACAGATTACATAGAGCATACTGGTGAGAAGACTACTAAGATTTTCCAACTCACCATGGATTTCATCTCTCGTCCATCTCCATCACTTGGCTTGTACCAACCCATTTTCTTACTGTTCTCAACAAATTCCTGGGAAAGGGAAAGACAGAGTTATAGAAGTTATTTTACTTATTACTTACTTACTTACTTATTTTATTTAAAAGAATATGGTTTTTGTACATTGTTAAGAATAAAAGGGTTATGATAAAGAATCAGAAAGCATTGGGGCTTGAGTCATAAATGTCCAAGAAATCAAAAATTGCAACTAGGAATCCCTTTTTTGGAGTCCACCCTGTTTTTTCTACGAGTTGCCAAATATTCATACATAAATTTAAACAAAATGTCCTCCAGGGTCACTGTACATGATTCACTGGGAGCCTATGACCTATGTCTTTCCTCTGAGCTCTGGATTAGAAATATGGACAGCTTTCATTGTTAGAAATTGGGCATGTAGCCTGATGCTGTTGAAAATATAGGCACTTGCACAACAGAGTAAAAGAAAATGCCAACCTCAAACAAACTACTGGGTCAAAATAAATCAATAACTAAATAAAAACAGACAACTAAAAAAAGAGCCTCTTGCAAGAACATTTTTATATCCTAACCCTCTCTGAATTTTTTCTGAGGTTTGGTCATGCGAGTGTTTCAAGTCGGATTCACCAAACTCTCTTAACAAACTTGTCGTAAATCGCTTGTTTCAGCCCGATGAATGCCACCTGTTCACGAGGAAGTGCGTGTTTGTGAGATTTAATCATTAGTATAGTCGACACACCTAAAATTGCTATAAAGCTACCTGTTTCACTCCATTTGAGGGCAAGTTTCATTCACAAAAATGTTACCATAAGAAGAATTCACACCACAGAGGTCCAAGTCTGCTTTAGGAAATTAGCAGACAAATTCGGTAGTGGTATTAGGAGACCCAAAACAATTGGAAAATATTAATAGTACAACTGCCAATGATGTGTTATCAGAGCAGAGCTATACTGTGACAGAGATAAAGAGTGAATGGTTTGACATGAAGTTAAATGCTACAAAATGTCCTTCTAAAGCAAAGCGGTCCATGACTAATATGGTCAAGGGGATGTGACAATCACAGAGATATTAGACGAGATAATATTATTGGCTACAGTACGTGATGTTACACTGGTGGGTGCAAAACAGGGTGATACTGATACTTTTTTTCTTCTTTTTTTTGTACATTTTAGTATTATATTGAAACTCCAAGGCATTATGATTCTAAAGTCTAAACAAGTGTGTTTTGCCCTGTGAAGAAAGGCAGACTGTCTGTACATGACTCGTATGACAGGTCTGGAGCACTGATTCACAAATTCTCTTAAATCACTCGTACGTACCACTTAAGAATGAATCTGTTTGTATGAGTGGTTCTTGCATGAGGCCCAATGAGCCCGTGAAAGCACAAAATGCTTCTAAAGCTCCAATCACTGGGGCAGAAAAAACACCCTCTGAAGAAATCATTGTTTGTTACAACAGTTGTTAGCCTTTGTATCCCCTTTATACACACTATCCTCTCACCATTAAGGCCTTGTCCATGTAGTACTCGTGTCCAGGGCTGCCATCGTTATACTTTGAGTCCACAGCGAAGCAGAGGAAGAGAACGTCGACCACATTCTCAAAGACAGAAAGGAAGCAGTGAGCCACCAGGAAGGCAAACAGACAGACGATGAGGAGAGGCAGGACCCACACGGTGTAGTCCCTTTGGTAGTTCAGAGCCAGGACTCCGGCAAAAGCTGTGCAGGAGACCACAATCACCTGACAGTGTAGATATAAGACTAGTTAGTAGTAGTTAGTATCTCGCATGAAAAAACTCCAAATTTGTTTGAGTGGTACCTTTCCCAAGAAGAGGACAAAGTCGCCCACAGTGTTGATGGCGGCCACTCGGAGCGCATTCTCCACCAGGATAAGGAAAGCGTCACGGGCAGAGGTGCAGAAACTGGTGCTGTTGATGGCTGTAGCAGTGTAAGCATTCTGAAATAACGCAATACAGTCATATACAATGTAAATACTTGGGATCTTGTCTCCACTGTACAGTCAAGTAGATTTTCTTCCTTCACCAACCTGAAATGACTTACTTGATTTAAGTATGCGAGACACTTCTCAAGACACCACAAACAGCAGACACAAGCTTTCAGCATGCAACGAGCGCAGGCGTTTTCCTATGAAAAATAAAGAAATTCACAAACTTCATTAAAATGTTTGTATTAAATGTACTGAGAATGGCCACTTACAGGCTCAACATGAGGCCATAATGGAGTTTTTGATTTTGTAGCATTTTTAAAATACACTGCATAATTTCACAGCTCACCTTTCCTTTGAGCTGGCTGTGGATATATGTTAGGATGAGACGAGGGATCTTAACAAGCGTGATGATGAAGGAGCCTTTGGCCAGAGTACCCAGATGGTAGCGGATGGTACGTGCCATGGAGGAGAGGATGGGAGTTGCTGGCATCTGGGACTTATTCCTTAAGATACAGGGAGACACATTTGAAATTATATAGCCTAAAAAGTGATTTATCAAATAAACATGACAGCAAAGACAACATTAAGCCTTCCATGTGATAAAATACAGATTATTTTCTGTTACTTCTTTCCTACCTTGTGAAGTAGTAGGTGACCACGGCTCCAGCAATGGTCATCTGCTGGAAGGCAAGAATGAACTCACTGATCCAGATGAGACCCACAGCGTGATACCACACCAAGTACTGAAGCGGCCCTTGTATTTGATATTCAACCACACCTGTAGAGTTGTTCTTTATTGGTGTCCCTGTGGGGGAATACGAGCGTGAGTTTGGGTCAGATGTTATACAGTTCAGTCAGTGTCATTTTACACGAGTGCATCTACTGTAGCCTTCCTCTACATTTCCTTGATATTTTTGAGCAACCAACCTGGAAACAAGTGCAATAAATTGTCTGACTTTTACTTGTAATTAATGTACGACTGCATCAAGCAACTTAGCTGACTGACTACCTGGTCACCACTGTTCTTCGTGGAAAACACTCCTCTATCATTTGGTGTTGCTTTGGAGTGAAGTCCCAAATTAACTGGGGACCAGCTGTCTGAGATGCACATCAACATGTGCCATATTTTATAAATTCACTACTTGTACTCTGTGGCATTTTCTCACAATTACATTGTGCAACATATTCTCTTCGCATGGCTACACAATATTTTTCACCCTTCTGAAGGGAAGAAGGTCAAACAAGTCAAGAATTTCATTTAACTGATATAACTAAAAGAAATGCTGTAGGAAAGCTTCACTATATATTTCAATACAAATGCATTATGATGACATTCACAGTACTCAGTTCACTGAGTTCACTGTGAGCAACTAAATTTCAATTTCACTGCATTTGTAATTGTAAGCATTAATATGATTACCTACATTTCCATACATACCACAATACACACAAAAATAGTAAACACAAAGCAAAAAAATGTTATGTCTTGAGCTGGCCTTTTGTTTTAAATACTACTTTGCTGGAATTAAAAATCAACTGTAGAAAAGAGAAGTGGGAGATGAAGAGAGAAGTTGTTCTTTGACTCCATCCTCCCACATCACGAGACTGGCACAAGATTCCAAATGTGGGAGTTTAGTCATGCCACAAAACCAAGACAAAATATCACAAGTAACAAACTTAATATTCTACTTGTTTGGGAATGGTACCACTAATACTCCTGATGCTAGAAACATCCACAAAAATTAACTACCAATGCTGGAGCTCCCCGCTAGCCTTTGTCCTCACCTGAAGTCCCGAGAGAGAGAAGCACAGCGATCCAGTAGACCCAGAAGAGCATGAGGCAGAGGAAGGTCCAGAAAGGCTGCAGGACCAGCAGGGGAAGGTGGATGAACACTTTACCAGCCACATGGAAGAGGGAGATGGTGAGAGCCACACGCTTCCTCATGAAGAACATCACTATCAGGAGAACTACCTGGAGGGTTACATAAAGACTGAGTGATCTAATGAAATCATTGAAATGAGCTATGGAGGTGGAATTACATTTAAACACAGAGACCTTTCCTGTCATATCAGGAAAACACATACTTTTAACTGCCCTATCTAACCGTGTCTAAATCCCACAGGCTGCGTTTTTTATTTAGTACTAAATTTGTGTATTTTATGTACTTTGTGAAACCATGAAAACCTGTATTACTCTCTAGTGACACAGGATACGCACTGTCACCGAATGCATGCACACATACAGTACCTGTGCACGCAGACATACCGTGAAAACTGTAGCACTAATTGCATAGACAAGCAGGGCCTTAACATTGTCTGAGGCCACTTCTTTCCCAAATACAGATAAGGTGTCTTTATTAAGGGCAGTCCTGTGGTCCACATAGAGCCACCAGAGGACGCCTGTCCCACCTGCAAAAGATCAGAGCAGAAAAGAGTTCAAATATAACCTGAATGCAAAAACATCCTGTACTGTTGTCCTTTATCAGCATAACGTAATTGAGAGTGCCAGAATAAATAATGATAATAATAATAATGTTGCTTTTGAAAGTTACCTATAGAGCCGATGATTACCAGAACTGTTATAATCCACACCAGTACTTTGGAGATGTAACGAATGACAACCATCATGATCAGGGACAGTACTAAGAAAAACACAGTACATCATTAGTATATCAAACACTGCTTACATGGAAAAAGTTACAGCAAGCTGCAGAAAAGTGCTGATTTGATGGTATCTGTTCATTGTAAGGTTTGATCAAATATTGCTTTAACTTAAACATAAATAAAACACACTGAACTATGCAAAGTAATTAAGCCATTTCATTTAAACAGCAAGTGAATGAGAAAAGCCCAGACGTCCCATGTAGGGAAACCCTGTCCTGCTATAAATCATGTATCCCTGACAATCAATACAACCAAACCAGACAGAACAAAAAAAAAGGATATAAAAAGATGTCTAAAACAGTTCTGTCTTTTTTGTGTTGTCCCAATGGGAGGAGTTAGAGCAGACCTTAAATTAATGCTTGTGGGCTCAACTTCAGTAGATACAATGGCTGTAACCACTCAGACATTTCCTGTTATTTTAAAGACAAAAATAGCTTCCCTTCTGAAAGTTGCCTTCCGACTGAATTCTCATGAGCGATTACGCTTGTGCAGTGGGAGCAGCAGGAAATAAAAAAAACATACCAGTAGTTTGGCACTGAATAAAAAAATAAATAAAAAATCATTATTCACCTAAAATATCCACATGCATATTGTAAGCCGGATGCAACCATGTGTTATACCTAAAGCCAGCACACAAAGACCCATGATAATCTCCTTGCTGGCCATCACCCCTGCAATGACCCGGCGCAGCACAGTGTTGTCACTGACGAATGTGATGAATGCCTGGGCGAATTCAGCATAGCAGCCGATATCCACAGGAACACAGCGGTGCAACAGTGGGACAGACTTACTACAAACATGAAAAAGATGAAGAACGTGTGTTAATTTATTTTTAATGAATAGTCCTTGAAGCAGAGGACTATGGACTATGGCAGACTATCTATATCTATAGTATTTATTTGGTCCTACAGTGCATATTTGTGTAAAATTTTGTTTTGGAATTAACCACTGAAATAAATAAATGACTGAATGAATGAATGAATGAATGAATGTTCAACTTCCTGTATGCGTGATGTAGGTTTGAACTCACTGGACCTGTGATTATCCCTCTCCCCATCTCTTTACCCCTCTATCCTGTCTCCACTGTTAACTTTTTTCATAAAGTACATTTATTTTAAAAATAATAATAATTTTAAAAAAAGGAAAATACAGGAATGCTAAAAAGATACCAGTTCACCCTATAACACCAGAGACATACACATCTCTGTCACTTGCTGTCCTGGTTTAAACATATTGTACCTACATCAGCTTCACTAAACCCTTGACCAGCCCTTTTCAAAACAATAACAATAATGGCATTAAAAAAAAGGGGGAAACTGGCGCCGGTAAGAATGTAGTCTCATCCAGTGATAAGTGACTTTCTTGTTTATGAGTTGATATCTAATTAAAACCTAAAGAATATGCTTGATTACCTTGGTGGAACAGGGAGTTTGGGACATTTAGTGGATCTGTCTGAATGGCTTGTGTATCTTGTAGGAGAAATATCATAGGAGCAGAGATGAGATCCTATCAGCAAGAAAACCAAAAATTAGATTACATGTTCAGTTTCATTAAAATATTTAAAACCTTAACAAAAACCAAGAACAAGTCTGCAAGCATTTATACTGATATTCAATGTATATCCCATTTATGTCCAACATTTATCATAAATACATGTAAATATTAGTAAACTGAAACTAAGTTAAACAGAGAGAACAACGTTTTCTCTAAAACATTTTGGCTTGTGCAGTTTTCTCACCATTATTCAGAGCAAACTGCTTTAAATCGCTGTATGTCTTCAGCTCAGTAGAAGGACATTTGGAGACACACAGGGCAATGGACTTGATCTTTCTGTTAATTAAGTCAAGGTTGCAAGGGTCTAGAAAGAAAACATACCTGATAGGGAGAAAAATTGAAATTTCAGATGAATAAACTGTTCAATATAAAGTGCTGCCACACCCTTCCCTCCAAAATAAGAAACACTTGAACTAAATATCAGTGTATTTGGTTATTACTATGCCAGTTGGGACTGTTCTGTCTGAGCAGAAAGTGAAAGATGGTGACATTTGCTACTCTGTTGCACAGATCCTTCTTTGTAGCAGAAACGCCTTTTATTCAAAGCCTCCATGGGCAATCAGCCCATCAATAACGCATGACCCATTGTTTCAGAAAGACTGGGCCTACATGCTGATGGAAAGCTACTGCCCAAAAGGAGGAATATAATCAACGACTTCTGACATAAATTATGACAAGAGGACAAGTTGTGACAATTCTGTGCGGCTGATAAAAAATATAACAATAACCAAGACTTTCTTTGTGAGAAATTATAAAAAGCGAGATATGCTCTTAAAATATGCTAATCATTCAGATATGTGAAGAACTTAAGTTTCAGAACACAGTGCGACCATGAGTCAGTGTAGCTCTCTGTTGGTGATATTAATCTACATTAACCTTCAGACTGATGGCATCTTATTCTCTTCGGTTTATGCAAATGAAGTTGCTCTAGCAGACCAAACATCGGACTGTCCTGGACAGAGAAAACACGGAGCATTTTGCTCAATAACATGTTACGACACTTGTCTGACTCGTCTTCTGTTCTTCTACAACTTTTGTGTAAGAGTGAACCATTATGCTGCTATTTGGAATGTGTAAGGTAATTAGTTCATGGTCTTGACAGCTGAACATTACTTACTATTTAAGCCAGAACGGGAGGTAAACTGAAGTGTTTACAAATGCAGTAACCAGTTGATTGTGGCAAATTACATTAGGATTACATGATGCAATCCTTGCATGCACACAAGCAATGCTGAATGCCTTCTTCTGTGCCACCAACACTCAACCACAGAGGGCAAAAGAGGTCTCAAAATGTCTGCTTTAATGTTCTGAATCTATAACTAAATGTTCTGTCACTGTAAGCGATCTAATCAGGAAAACAGAGCAAATAAAAATACTTAAGGGACAGCAGAGATTTAATGCAACAATAAAATAAAAAGATCAATTTGATGTAAATAAACCCTTATGTCACATGTTAAGTCATTTGTTACAAATCAGACTAACTTGTTTTCTTTCATGTCACGGCCACTGAGGGGTACTCCCTCGATCTTGGTGTTATTCTGACCACAGGTGTTGCCATAACTGTCATATCCTGAGATAAGCCTGGAGGCAGCTCCTGTGGCGATGGAAAAGCCACAAATACAGGCCTGCAGATGACACAGATTAGAGTAGATCATGTTAACTATCTGCAGGATAACATGAAATACAAAGATTTAATACGTTAATAATCAGATAGCAGCATGAACTCATCTTTAGTAGCTTATTTTCTATAAAATCTAGAGTGAAAACATTATTTTAATTTTTATAAATTGAGATGTTTGTAAACTGCACTTTGGTTCCAGTTCTATGGAAAACCTACAGTAACTAAAACTAATGCAGTCTAATCCAGCAGTCCTGCAATAAAACCTACCTTCATTAAGGTGATAATGTCCATGTTTCAAATACTTGTCCACCCCCATTCATATCAGTGAGGGTGGACTGAATACTATAAACACCTCTAGTATAACACAATGTAATTCTAAAGCAATACAAACTGCAGCCTCCAAAATTACTTGAAAGTTCAACCAGCACTTCTCTGAATCAGTTGCAACCAAACCTGAATTTATTGCAGGGCTGCTATGCAAAGGTTAGCAGCTGTTTGCATTCAAGGGCCATTTACAGGGACCTTATAAAATGGCAACTCAGTGTGTACGCATATTCAGCTAAAGACTTACCATCCCAATACAAAACAATGTGAATATGACGAGCCATGGGATGTCCGTGCAGCTGCGCTCCTCCAGCGGTTTCCAGTCACGTTTGCTCTGCCAAGGCATAAATAATAGATGATAAAAAAAATGACACAGATATCCTTAATCCTGTTTTGTTGGGACTCCTGCGGTGCAGTAGCTACCCTCCTGCTCCAAAAGCAGCAAACAAATCAGTGTTGTTGCTGTAAAACAAACTGCTGCTACTGCTGTGTGTGACGTTGTCGTTCCACACGTTGTCTCAAACTCCTCTGCGAATTAGTGTAACAGTTTTCAAGTTTTAAAGCAGCCATAACTCCCATCGTGTTTTAGCGGACTTACCTCTGTACTATTAAAACATCCCATTGTGAACGAGGACACGACAATTTCAGCTAACTTCAACGAAAACAAAACTTTAAGTGCCTTTGCTTTTCTTCGGGTTAAACTTTGTCAGCCTTTTCAGCTCATTTCCCTTTCTCTTCTCTTCTCTTCTCTTCTCGTTCTACCTACAACCCATATAACGACACAAATAAGCAGCTTATTGTATGTCCTGTTCAATTCAGTAACACACACCTATTTGTGAAACTCCCTATGTCCCTGGTTCAGAGCTGCAGGTAAACGCGGAAGAACAAGTCCAATTTCTTATGCTGCCTTCACGAGCTATCAGAATCCGAAGTATCGCGCAAATAAATCCTGCAATAGCCCAGATGCAACATAGCTGTTGTCATCAAAGCTTTAATTTGCATTTATATTTTTGTTAGATTTTTTGCCACTTGAGTATCTCTGTGATGCCACAGAAGAAACAGAGACTTTGTTGAAAGAACATCTCAATAATCATAGACGTCCTTGGTTGCCTCATAAATAACTTTGTATTCATGGGAGTATGTTGATGTGTAATGTACTGACCTTTTAAATAAGTAAATCGGTATACTGTGATAATCGAAGCCTATTATGATGCTGTATTATGCAATATGAAGGCTTACAGCAACTCCTTTAATTAATTTGATGATTATAGTGCAGTATCTGTAATAGGCTACATATACATTGTAGAGAGCGTTAAGGCTTACACAAAATTCCTGTGCATGTAAAGAACAACATGTAAATCAATCGAAACACAGCATACCCAAAATGTGTTTTGTTATTATTATTATTGTTGTTGATTCCCTTCTAACGTGAAGTCCATGCAGGATTTAGAAAGTTACAAGGTGCCATGAAAGCATTATAATGGTCGGTAGACTTCAGGCTTGTAGATAAAACACACGTGTAGAATTTGGCGCCGTTTACTGGAGTAATGAAGTAACTGTTAACTGTGAAGAATTGGGGTTGAACATAACCAATGGTGTGGCCAGGCTTGTCTCTGAAAATAATACTATAAAGACGACTAAAACTTAGTTGACTAGAATTAACTTTATCTAGGGGAATTGTACGGAGTCATGGCGAGGTTTTTTTAGGACTACTTTTGCATTCCCTCGCAATACTTTTCTTCTTCCATTCCTTCAGAGCTCCACGTCTATTTGTAATGGCAGGTATGAGGAGATTCTCAAGTTATTGCATTCAGCATTGTTTATGGACACTTCACCTTATATGATGTCAATTGCAAAGAAGTTTCAAACAGAACATTATCAAACTTCTGGGTAGGAGCTGTATGTATAAGGAACATCAGTTATTGCTCCACACTTATAACAACAGGCCTTCTACCAAAACCTGTTTCAGCATTGAAGGTTACTTTAATTTGTTTTGTGCAAAGAACAGAGGACCCTGTGCAAAAACGCAAAAAGCTTTCCATCTTGCGTTGGTCTGCATTCCTAATGTATCTCTGCAAGTGGTTCAGCGCTGTCTGCTCTTTCTGTGACTGAACCACAGACTCTATGCAGCATTTCAGTCGCCTTCCTGTTTGTTGCTTTTTTTGACTCGTGCAAATACAGCAGATTAGCTTTATGAGGTAGATTCAACTGCACATCTGTAATTCCGCCTCTGGACGTCTCCTTTTCCTCGGTGAACCCCCTCTGGGGTTCAGTATGTACAGATACAGTAACTGTTCACGAATGAAACCGACAGCATCCTGCAGATTACCGTACTGCTTTCTTCTGGAGAGACTTCTTAATATAAGAATTATTTTCATTTTACTTTCACTAATTACATAACAAAGCATGCCTATTGAGCAGTAGTAGCCTACTGTCTTTATCAGCATACTTAACGCCCAGTTCAAAGTAAAGTTCAATGAACTGATAAACTGTTGCGTTGCGCTGGGAGCAGCTGAGCGGAAATAGACATGGCTCTGAAGGAATGGAAGAAGAAACGTATTGCGAGGTATTGCGGCAGAATCCAAAACATATTGAGGGAATGTGAAAGTAGTCCTCAAAAAAATTCTCGCCGTGACCTTTAGGGGGCTCCGTAGTACGGCCAGTTTGCTAACTGTGCCACCTTGCGACTGCCATTTCATCCACAAAGGTTAGTAATGGTGTGCTTCAGGTTATGAGATTTTTTGTAACAGTTGGTTACTGTTAGCTATATTTCTTCATGTACGAACAGTCTGCTTTTCCCTTCGGAAAATCAACACTTGAAGGTTTTACCTGCCTCTTCTGCCTCATGACGCATTTAGCCGTTAAATTAGTTTCACATTGAAAAGGCAGAAGGGAGACTTGACAGTAAGTTAGAGTGGCACCAACGTGGAGCACACAATTTAGGCCACTTTTATCTTACAGTTCTGCATTTTTTCTTTTTCTTTCAGTGTGTTAAATGGGCTGACAATGTGTTCAAAATAAGCTAGCTACATATACTAATCTAAACTTATAATGCCAGAAGGTTGCTTATCTACATGTATAACAGCTCCCCACATTGTTAAGGGTTAGGTTTTGTGCCCCCAGCAGTCTGTGTCATGTTATTACAACCAGTTTCTTCCATCAAAATGCCAATTTATTGATTAGAGACACTCCCAGGTAGCCCATGCTGTTGGGGGGACTACAGGACTTCATCTTGCTCAGCGACACTTGAGTGGGGATGCCTGCTGACAAAGAGACTGCTGCAGGCCCCTCCAGCTGAAGGACGGCCTCCGCACTCACTGTGCAACCTAACTGCATGTGGAAGGAGCTTTCGAGAGGCACACATATTTACAAGTCCAAGCAAAGGTTGGTGATTTGGAATCCCAGTTGAATCCTGTTTCTGTTTTGTATCTTTAAGCATCTTATTTCTTATTTCTGAAAAATGCCTCCTTCTGCATCATTATTTCTGAGTTAGGAACATCAGTTTTTGCCCAAAGACGCTTGATTTGTGTTCTTTGCACCATGCTTGCAGTTAGTTGGATATACTATTTGAAAAACGTTACCATTGCTATCTCCTGGCAAGAGTCAGATGTTTGAAGTAGCATCTTTTTCAAGAAGGCATCACCCCTACCTGCTGTTAGGTTTCTTCTTCTCATAGTGAAGGTTTCCTGAACTGTACTCTTCCTGAGTGGGCTGGAATGTCAAAAAGTTTCCTGAAGAAGAGGTGCCTTGCATCTTATTTTCATTTTGCTCTTATTGCACTATAAACGTTTCTACTGCATTGCGTAGAAGACTGGAAGGGAAGGTACATATTTAAACTGTGGCAATCTTATCAGTTACGTCCCTGACTGGTGCAAAATTCCTGCAGCCTTAGACCTTATACATAATCCCTTTTTAAAACACTGTATTACAGACGGACACACATGTACATTTTCTTCATACCTGATAATAGCTCTTATTGTGTCAGTATGTATGTGAGAGAACAAGGGCAGATGTAGGGAGGTTACATTTTGAACCAAAATGCAAACTAACATGGAGTGGAAATATAACTGTTCAGAGGTCTCTCTCATCATATGATGAAACACCTCCTGGCCCCTCATCTCCTTACTCTTGGTCTCAAGTATTTCCTGCTGATGCTGCTGTGGCAACGGTGTCTAAGGACAACACGTTTTCCTGGATCTCTACTGGAAGAGTCAATGCCAGCACAGCATATGTTCAGCAGACTCCTGGGTTGGGGGGAGTGTAGTACGTCAACATCCTGGCTCTCACAGGGTCTGGTCCAAGCTCAAGAATCGTTCCTCATAAACAACAAGACAAGAGGATAAATATTATGGGTCTCTGTCCTCAGATGCTTTCAAGATTCAAGCCATTAGAAAATGTCAAGCTTTGGAAGATGTGATGAATTCCAAAAGGCAAATAACTGTAAAATACTGTTTTTTTTGTTGTTGCAAAAATGGATTGAAGATGGTGATAAATTACTCACTTTTCAGTTTGACAATAGATTTTTTGTGAATCACTTGACTTGTTTTGTTAAAGCAAGTGCATCTTCCAAGATGAGCCAGTGAAATCAAGTACTGACCGTTGCTTTCTCATTGATGTGGAATATCTGAAGAAAAGTATTGTGAATACGTGTTGGCTAAATAAGCACAAATCTGAATTTGGTCAAGAACAACATCTGCTTGGTAAACCATTTTAAGTATACTAGAAGGCCATATGTTTGTAATATCAGCCTGTGAAACATTTACCACATTTAATGCTAATGTACACGTGAGTGTTATGTGTATCTGTAGGCTGTGTGCATTCCTGCACACATTTTAATGCTACAGAAGTGTGAGAATGTGCTTAGGTGCAGGTGTTTATAAGGTTATAGGGCATTTGTTTGTGTCAGAGTACACCAATGAAATCCAGCTGTTGTTGCCAACTAGCCCTGCCTTGATCCATATGGCACTGTCTGTCTGAGATGCAGGTAGATTGTCTGAGCAGAACATATACTGTATTTACTTGTACAATGTAAAACTGATTCACATAACCTCTCTTAATTCTCTCTTAAGAAACAGAATCCTTTTTTTCTCAGTAAAACAAGATGTTGGGATGTTACAATCTAAACTGCAAACCAATATCTTTTGAGAAGATAAAGGCTGATTGATTTGGAAGGAGAGTCAAGTCAATTTCCCTCCTCCATGATGGACAGGCAAAAGGTCCTGGAAAGAGGACAGATTACACATCAACATACAAGAGAAAGAGAGGGAGAGAGCCATGAGGTGAGGCTGCAAGAAGGAGAAGTGAAGAGGCAAGAGTTCTTTAAAAATTGCGATGGTTTTCTTTCCTTTTTATCCCTGCTTGTCAAGGACGAGGTCACGGTTAAAGAAACACTGTTTTACTGGGACATTGAAGTCTCCATTTCGTGGCATCGTCAAGGTCTTGTTTGGAATAGGCTGTTTGCATGTAAATTATTATCCTATTTTCTAATAAGCCTGTATATACTAGGTATATTAATTTCAGGTGTCTTAAAAGCAGGATAAGGGCTTATGCAAAATATATAAATGGCATATCATGTTTACAAGCAGCAACATAAAAATTGGATATTCCAATCAATATTAACAGGTTACTGGTGTGCGTGGTATTGTGTGTTTTGAATATACAAGATTTGGGCAAAATAATTGGAGCCAATGATGTTCCTCCCCTGTGAATGGTGCTGGTGGTTTTGTATTTACGTGATTATATTTGCTGATGTGAAGTACCCTAATATGTTTCACCAAATGCTATTCCACACAAATAGTGTCTGTGATGCAGGATGTTTGTTTTCTAGTAAAAGCAGTGACTTCTAAAATGACAATGTCCCCTTCACTGTGACAGTGCTGGTCATCAAGGCCTTTTAACCATGCCAGAGTACTAAAAAACGAAGAACAGATGGTACACAGTGAACACTAATGGGACTTTTATTAGTGTGTAAGACCGTGTTTTCAATTGCCATCATAAAAATTTAAAGCCCAGATGACAAGTTTGTATCATTTGATTTGACAAAGCAAACAACATGTTACAGTATTCTACAGCAGTCATACAGAAGCACAACCATACACACACATACAGTATGTCTCTTAAACACACACACACACAGAGATCATCTCACAAGAAGATTAGATAGATAATTTTAGCCTGGAGATTGTTATGGTCTGTATCCTCAATAACTTGTACTTCCTGTTCCCACGGTAGCAGCCACATTATAACCCATGATCAGTGGCCAGAGGGGGGCCCTCAGTTTCTCCCACGACGACTTCTTGCATTTAGACCCACACGAGACAATCAAATCAAAGACAGTGTTTTAATTAAGACAGCAATGGAGCCCACAACTGGCTTTCTAAATGCTCTTACTGTAAGTTGCATCATCTACATTGGTATGTTTCATTCACGAATATTGCAATTGCTCAAGTTCCCACCCAGGCCTCATACGCAGTTATTTAAATCGGCATGACTCTAGGCTTTTGAAAAGGAGTTGCTAACCACAGGGCATAGCAAGTGACAGGAAAGGATTGCAAGGATCTCGGTGTGGTTTGTTGATGTTAATTTTAGATCTTCAGATGAGATTCTGGCATTTTGTTTAGTTTTCTTTTTTGTGTAAATGAACCCAAGATCCGTTTTTACAACTTCACATAACTACTAGGCAAGTACAGCAGAAAATGGTTATTTAAAGACGCCTTAAAAAGGGTACAACAAAATCTTCTCAAAGCAGTCTTTGTGTATGCAAGGACTCAAAATGACTCAGTTATAGGAGGGACAGGATTTTTTTTTTCTCCACAAGCGTCACCTACATTTTCCTAAATGGGCAAACACTGTGTTCTTCAATGCCCATGATTTAGACTAGCTTATTTTTCCAATAATAAACTATATCAGTAAGGAATGTGAGGCTGTTTCCTTTGGGCCCTCACTGCTCCACTTAAGAAGTCGAGAGGTTGAACAGTGGGGGATTACAGGGTGAATCATGAATAGGTCTTTCTTAACCATGTATGTGATTTCTCTACACATGTGACAAATGATGCTGCATGCCTGTGAGAATGCACATCGTCTGTGATATGGGACTTAGACAGAGTCTGACCTGTAACGATACTCTGAAACCTGAACTCTGAAATAACTCTCCTATACGGTACATATTCATTTATAGTTAGCTTTTGTACAATAAGTGTAAAGTTGTGCTGAGAGTAAATTGTTTTTAGCCATGCTAGTGGCATGACTCATGATGTCGGTTGGTTGGTTGGTCCACCACTTTGGTTCAGATTCAGTACCACCATCAACATTTAATTTTGTCCAGTACTGTGGTTTATGACCAAACACCTGCACAATGATAATAGAATATATCATCATACATAATATAATGACATAATCCCCATCAGCCTCAGCTGTATCTTGTGTTTAGTGCTAATTCGTTAATGTTAACATGCTAGCATGTTTAGCTTAGATGGTGAACATGGTAAACATTTTACCTGATAAACATCAGCATGTTAGCCATTGTGAGCATGTTAGCATGCTTGCATTTTTCTTAAAGCAGCTGCAAAGCAGCTGTGCCTCACAGAGCCGCTAGAGTGGCTGTAGACTCTTAGACTTGTTCAAGCTACATTTTATTTTAATGCTCCAATTTTAATGCTTCAGTACTCTTGCAGCTCACACAAACGCACATACAGAGACGTTGCTGATGGGCATCTAGTCTCACACATGTTGTTGATTGGACATGTGTTTGCACAGTGTCACTGGTGGATCAAATTGTGACGTAGACCAGTTGCCCTGTGGCTGTGCAGGATGGTTGGATTGTCATGGGGGAGGCCTAGCATTTTAAATTATAGGCTCGTGTTGGATGTCCACAGGAGGTAATGAGTGGATAGTCTGAGTCATGCTCTGTGTCAGCCTCTGCACTTCAATCACCACCCATATCCACACGGAAGCCACTGTGACCAAAAAGATCTGCATTTCATTACACTGCACTCAGCGTGACCACAGAGCGCATCATGTGACATGCTGCAGAGAATTCTTGTTGAACTTGGATCCTTACCCTTGAGTACGACCATGTGTGTCCCTGGAGAGCCCACTTTGACTGCAGTATACAGTTTCCCAGCAAGGCCCCTAAGAAAAGATTCATCCAGAGCCTCACCTCACATCTGGATGACCCAGCGGTCAGAGGCCAGGGTTGTAGGGATAGTTGGACGGCGCTTCATTCCAGTTCTCTCTTGTGCTTGCATTGTCTCTGTTGCCTTGACACATTGCTCTTTTTGTGCAACTGACCCTACTGAAAAAAATATCTTGATAGAGTTGCTTACAGCTTGAGTTTGGACAAGTAGGTGACATAACTTTATGGAGCACTTGGATGGAGGTGCTATTGTTAGAATGTCATGAATCTATAAAATGCATATTTTGTGCTAATGTAAATAAGGAGGTTTTGGGGCCCTTGAGGTTTTTGACTAGAAATGGAAATCTTTGGGATATATTATTTGTTTTACAACCCCTGTCTCAATCAAACTTTAAAGACAAAATTTGCTTAATTAATTTGCTTAACTTTTGTCTTAAATTGTCTCAGTGTCATCAAGTGTAAATATCCCTCGCTTTGCCCTTTCTTTCTGCTGAGTGTCTCTGACAAATGACTATATTAGGAAATGAATTACTGGCATTTGGATCCTTTTAATGTTTTTTCTTCCATTAGGTCTACTATAAAACAAAGATATCAGGTTGATATCATTGTCCCGATCATCATACAACTTTTAAAAGTGATTTATATTTTCCAGATATTCTTACTGATATTCTTGGAAAAATGCATTTTCAAAGTGTATCTGTAAAGATATCTTGTTTTGCTTTTTTTTCATTAATGCCAGTGTGTTTGGTTAAGAATGCTTGTAGAGTTACAAGATGACAAATAATAAAAAAAAGCATTCCTCAGAAATAACTGCCAAAACATTACAGCAATCTCTCTTGGCCCTCAGCCAGAGGTCTTACGAGGCAGCCTGTCTGTTACTAATCAAAACCAACTGTTGGGAGCCTTGCCCAGCTTAGTGAAATAGCAAGCTAACGAAGAACGAAGGAAAAGTCCACTGAGAAGAGGAAAGAGACAGGTTTTGAGAGAAGAAGCGGAGAGGAAGTTTCTAAAACAGTGAGGAGTGAAAGTACATTGGGGGGGGGGAGTGAATAAATGCGTATAGTGTGCGGAGTGAGTTGTGAGACGGGGGATGGGGCTCCTAGGATGTGACTCAGACTCCCTGTCAAAACCAGCGGGGAGGGGACCTGATGAGAAAAGGGATAGATCGGAGGAGAGCAGGGGTGGAGTGGGGGAAAGAAAACCCAGCCCCTCTTACACCACCCCGACTCTTCGGCATTCAGCGTCAGCAAAAACCCTAATGTGATCAAGATGGAAGTTGTCTTTGGACTTTTCACTGCTCCCCGGCTTTCTGCCTGCCTTTGGGGGCTTTACTGCCTTTCCGACAGTTTTACAGCAGAGATACTGACTGGAGTCCAGAAAATGGCTTGCAGAAACCTAGACTAAGGACTGCTTACAAAATAAAACATACAAGTTACGTCAAGTCACTTCGAAAGAGATGGACTCATATTTCCCAAACGTGGACGCATTGCTTTCGGTGGATGAATGAAAAGGCAACTTGTGAAACATCTCTGGATAACTGTACTGAAGCAAATACTGGATCTATAACATATTTGTTGGATTATCACCTGGTGTTTAATTACTGTATATACAGATACTGGATTGTATTGGAAAACACTGTGTCATCAGTGGAGAATTTACAAGAAGTAAACATCGCTACTCCAACATAAAATATCTGAAATGTTGGTTTGAGGGCAAGTGGAAGCAGCAACTGCTTAGGGACATTTTTGTAACCTCTCTCACTTAACCAATAACCAGGTGCAGGTTCATGCCAGAGGGTGCAGATGGCAATTGGTACCATCCAGCTCTTCTCCTGAGGAAACAAAAGGTGAAAAAATGGAGAGAAAAAAACACCTTTCTCATAAAAAAATATACTTTTACTGCTTAAGAAACTGTTAGATATGCTGGGTAAGAAACAACTCAGTGACATAATGTGCAAAATACTTCTTTGATTTTAGAACGTTTTTTGAAAAATGTACTTGTGAACAATGATGATGAAATTATATTGAAATTATATTATAAGTGACTAGTTTTACTTACTGTACAATACAGTGGGCATATCCAGGATTTCCTGTTAACTGTATTTCTTTATTCTTAATCTCTATCATAATGTTTTGTTAAATATAGCAGATGTACAGCTTGGATTGAGTACGTCCTGCTTGTTGAATCCCTGTGTTCCTTTAGTTCTGTACATTCTGAACTAGAACAACAGGAAAATAACAAAGCGCCGTATAGAGCTTGGTTTGATTCATGTAATAGCACCCACAGTATGTAGTATGATAATGTTGGCTTGTGGAGACCCAGCTGTTCAGGGATACTAGCTGTCATTTGCAGTTAGTTCCCTTTAGTTACATCATTTTATTTTTTTGCGGGTACATGGTAGGGTACAGAATGACACCAACACCCTGAATTTTTCAGACCAGTTTTGCAAAGGTTAATGTGTAGTGAAGGTTTGCTTCGTGATGATTATCTTGATGTTTTAGAATCCAGGCAGCTTTGTTGGGTTTATTCCTGGAAGCTTCTTAACACTTCAGACAAAAACAACTGTTCCAGATCAAGTACATTCAATGTAGTTGGCATGCTGTAATGTGAAATTTGGCACAGCTCTGCTTGAAAAGATATCAGTTCCCATGTTAGATTAGCATAACTGGGAATCCAGTCATCTTATACAGATCCAGCAGGCTTTATACTTTCCAGGGAATTGGAAATGTGTGAATAGAATATAATTACACCCCTCTTGAACTTTCACTTACTACTCCCTAGCTGTTTAGTTTAAAAATGAAACATTGTTTACCATATTGTCATGTGCACGTTCAGTTACTGTAAACTCATAACTTGGGAACACCGGCTGTTTCTAATCCCCATTTCTGTTTTCTCAATTGCAGCAGATCTGGTTCTCCATTTTCCCCTGGCGTCAAAAGCAGCTTTATGGGATAGCGCTGGCTGTCCACCATGCCAGTAGCCATACGTAAAAGAAGTTGGGAGGAGCATGTGACTCACCCTTCAGGATTACAGTACAGCTATGATGACCTGGATCTGGTCTGCTGTCATGGGGTGGACAGCGAGGGGCCTTGGATGGGAGCAGGGGCATCCAAACAAGGTCGACGGACAAGGTGTGCCTCTATGCCAGAGGGCTGCCACCAGCTGTCCACAGAGGACCTGGCTCAGACACTTGAGGTGACAGCTTCTGTTGTGAATGATGATACTGGATCAGAACAGTTGAAGCTAATGGAAATCAATGTAAAAGTTCCACTGGATTTGCAAAAGGAGTCAGTTCATGGCCCTCATGAGTTGGTGGCTGTTGACATTCCCCAAGGGGCCTCTGAATCAGAGCATCTCCAATCCGTAAACATCGGGAATTCTGGGGAGTTTCACTGTAACTCAAACAGTGGGATGTCTACTGCAAATATTTATTGTTCAAATGATAGTTTTCTCACTGTGACTGCTGCTATCAATGAAGGAGGTGAAGTTGGCACAGAGAGTAGCCAGAGTCATGACATCTGCAATGACGATAATGTCTTTAGTCCACATATCTCTCGTGAAGAGCAACAATGCATCTCTATCTCTTCAAACAATGGGTCTCCACTGTCTGAATCGGCTGGTGAACAACCTGGCAAACTTCCAAATCATCAGGAAACAAAGGAGAGCAATACAGAGGGTTACAGCAAACCTCCTGAAATCCCTGAGGCCGCACTAAACCAGTCCTCTGCTGCTGAACTGGAACCTCAAACTGACCTCCCAGATGTAGAGGAAAAGAAGATTTCCATCTCCGACCATGCTGATGCAAGTGTAACCTTACCTGTTGGTGTGCTGCACAGTTCAGTTAATATGATGGAGAGTGGTGATGTAATGTCGCAGGCTGACAAAACTGTGGAACACGTCACTTTACTGGTAGAAGAAGTATGTGACAAAGGAGTAACTGAAAGCTGGAGCGCAGTTTCTGCTGACAAGCTGGATGGATTAAATGACTCAGAAACTCTAAATGAAAATACAGGACTTAAATATCACTCAAGAGACATTCAAGGAGAAGAGCAGGATCATCATGACTGCACTGGTGTATTGGATCAGGCTCATGGTTGTGAAATGTCCTACCAGACACTGCTGGAACAGCATGATATTGAAATGACAGCGATGAATGGGCCTCTGGGAGAAGAAAGTGCACAAGCAGAAAGCAGCAGGAAATCAGCCGAAGTCAGGTATTGGCCAATCACATCATCTGATATTTGTTTCAAAGGTCAGTGTTGCTCTTTGACAGTTAACAGCAGTATGTCATCCAAAAAACTGGATACTGGCTATTCAGAAAGGAATCCCATACAGACAAACATTACTCAGTGTGCAGACCAGGATGTGGAAACGACGACCTCCGTAAGGCAACCAATGGAAAACATTGATGAAAGTTCAGTGTCTAAAGAGTTGGCTTGTTGTGAGGATCATGCCATAGCTCAGCAGTTGGAAAATAGCTGTTCAAAACTGGATACTATCCCAGAAGTTAGCCACATTGAGCCAGATGACACCAAAGTACTGGATCCTCAAAAGTACTCGGATTTCACCCAAAATCCAGATGTTCAGCACTCCCATATGGATGATAAACATGCAGCTTCTGAACAGCACACTGAAAACCTGCCACCATGCTCTGCAGTGGTCAACGATGAGCTCTCACCAGAGGGACTCCATGGCAACCAAGAAGCCTCTGGTTGTTACTTCAGTGAGTCACCTGCCTCTGAGGTGGCAGATGGTCAGAGGAAACACCACAGGCCAGCAGCCACAGTCTCTAGAATGGAGACAGATGAGGCTGCACACACAGTTATTTACAGTGACACACAACTTGCCAATCCAGTTTTAGATGGAACAAATGAGCCTGGAGATCAGAAAGAGGACAACATGGTCAAAGTGCGCATGAGAAAGGTAAGGCTATGTTTAATATAGATGTTGAAAGAATGCAGTAGATCATAACTGATTTAAATACATTTTGTCTTTGTTTCTGTGTTGTAATTGCAGCTCTGGCACTTCAGCACCTCAAAATTAAGTTCTTCTTTAAAATGAACTGACACTTACTGGGCATAAACGGCCTACAAATAATTTTTGTCCCACACTCTGGCAAGCTTCTCGGAAAACAGTGACTTCACTCTCACATGCTTACAGATCTGTGAGTGGGGGACTCTGTGAAATGTTTTACTCTTTCTCAACCACTCATTGCGAAACAAGGTCCTATAAGGGCATGGAGACTATGAACACAGAAGGGGTTGGAAGCACAAGTAATGTCTGGGGTGAAAGGCTTAAACTGCTTTTTACAGCAAATACTGTATGTTGTACTATTTATACACTGCTAGCCAGCATGCTTGTTAGGTACAGTAAAGTGCCAAAAACTTAATAAGCTGTTCATGGATTTGGGCTCGCTGGAACAAAGCAGTGGCCCGAAATCCATTATTTACAACGCAGGGCACATTAAGCAGACATATTGTTTAGACAAGTACCATATTGTGGAAAGTTAAATTCTTGTGATATGTTCTTGTTGAAGACTATCACCTGCTTGTAAACAGCGACTTCTACAGAGTTTAATGTGAAAATCCTGTGCTTGAGTTGTTTTCAAAGTTTTATCTTTGTATAGGTTTAGTCTACTGGTTATAAATTAGGTAACACTACTTACCCCCTTATATTTATAAACATTTATTATCACTATAATGTAGTTGTAAACAGATATAAGGACATGTTTAAGTGTTTATTAATGTACAGTATCTGTCTACAATACCAATTCTCCTATGAAAACATATTAGGCTAAATTATTACAACTGTGTTTTTACAGTTTTAGTTAGTATAGTTAAACAAATATCTGCTTACAACTACATTATAGCATATTATTTAATGCATGTTTTTATACTGCTTATAAATGCTAAGCGGTCAGAAGGAAACACTGGAACTACATAACAATTGGAACCTGCTGTAAACCAATGCCTGGCTGTAAATATCTAATATCTATATCTATCTAATATAAGGTTTAGTTCTGTTAATCATTAATCAATGTTTGTTTCCATTGTATATCAGCACAAAATAAAGAAGATCAGAATCTGTTATTTTACAAGGTTTATGTGTTCCTTGTGATACAATATCAATCAACTGAAGTGTCCAGTGTGGTGGTTAATAGTGGCATGTTGGTCAGTGTGCAGGATGTGGGATGTTTTGATGCCCATGGTTTATATAATGTGGCAATATACTGCATTGGTAATGACTGGTGGTATTGTTTGGTCATGTTCAGTTGTAGACTGTGTTAACTTGCTATAATATACACTCAGTTGCCAGTTTATTATGTACACCTAGCTAAATCTAATGCAGTCTAATACTACATTCAAATGCATGAGCTTTTCGGAGGCTGCAGTTTGTGGTGCTCTTGAATTGTATTGCCTTGTACTGACAGGTTTTTCTATTGTCCACCCCATTTATATCAATGAGGGTAGGATAAATAACAGAAACCTCTCACCTCTAATTCAATACAGCTTACAGTTAAATCAACACCTCTCTAAAACAGTTTCAACAAAAACTGGTTGTACCTAATAAACTGGCAACTGAGTGTATTTTCAAGATAGTAGCTCCGTATGTATCTACACACATAATATGTGATGTCATGTTGTTGCTAATACAGACTACCACAACCCGCTTTGAAAAGTACAGTAAAACAAATGTCTTCAACCTTTAATGTAAAGCCTAGAACCAGCTATGATGCTGAGTGAGTAACGTATGAGACCAGTGTTTGTTTGATGCAACATACATTTCAGACACTCTGGTTGCATCTGTGTTCCTTAAAAGCCTCTGAGTTGTGTAATCCCAGAGATTTTCATGTATTATCACTGCATTATTTCAACATTAATTCCGTGTTTGCATAGAAACTTTGGAGGCCCTCTTAGTCATGATCAATGTTGACGTCACTCCATCAGCTGCCAAAAACGAGAGATCACAGTCCAGTGTAGGGACATGGAAAACCAGTGCTGCATTTATTACCACTGGCTCCAGTTTCAATCTTAGAATGACTTTAAACCTTTGGATTAAATATCCAAAAAAACTGTCTCCTGGAACTTGAAAAGAGGATTTCAGCCATAAAAGTGGCGCCAAGGCAATCCATCCACCATATGGTGATGGCTTGCCTCCTCTTTGACTGCACCACACGGTTTTCACCATGGGGTGTATTTACATACTGTATGAAGCCAGTTTACTAAGAAAATATGCTTTAAGGAAGGTCATGAGGACAGAAAAATTATTAGGCAGTAATATTTAACATTATCATCACCCAAGGGAGGTAACAAATTGCATTTATTATAAAGAAAAGGGAGAAGAAGCTCTTGAATATCATGAAGCAAATTATGAAACTGTTGTTATCATCTCTTAATGAACCATAGCAACAGCAGCCTATAATTATCTCTGACAAGATATTGTACTAACTAATGATTATGTCCCAGTGAACCGTGTTGTTGTTGCAGATTCAGTTTGTAGAATGAACCCATCTGGTTTGCATAATGGCTTCAGATTAACCTATTATTGGGCTTTGTTACTGTTTATTTGTTTTAGCAACAAGGCCTTATCCTGACCTCAGGGCCAAACTGGCTCAACTGTCGTTTATCTGACAGTGACTTGGCAACATCATTGTCTCAGTGTTGTCGCTGTCTCTTCTTCTGCCTTTCTGTCCTTATTTATTAATTAAATGCTTGTCTTTTTGTCACTATTTATGAATAAGATACCTACATTGAACAGAGTGTATGTGCAGTATTTTGATACATAATTGTGCGCACACTATGTTTGGATCAGCTGAGAAAGAGAGCCCTCAGTTTAATGGACAGGTCTGAGAAATGGGATGTAGGCCACCGGGTGTAAGAGGGGGTTTGAAAAAGAGAGCAAGGAAAGGAGAAGGAGGGGTCTAAGAGTTCAAACAGTGTGGGAACTGTCTCCCATCTCAAAAAACAGGAAGTTGAGAGGAATGTAACAGAAACCTCAAAAGATGGGAAAGAGAGAAAAGAAACCTTCTGAGAACACCCAAACCACCAGAATGCCCCCTAAAAAACTTTGCCTCTCTGAGGCGCCTGACATTGCTCTGCACTTGTTTTTTACTCTGCTGTTTTGTGGTTGTTATTGCCATCTCGAGCCAGATGCTTTTGTTCATTCAGTGAGGCCTCGTAAAGATGTCATTGTTTTACCACGATACAATGTTTCATTGTGATACTTTGCCAAGGAGAAAGAAGTAGCGATGTGCACTGCCACCAGCTAGGAATGCCATTGAATGCATCAGTGTGAGACACATTTCCATGAGACACATGGCCCTCGATGTCTATTTGCTCTCTCAGCAGACCCAATAGGAACTGCTTTTGACAGGCTAATTGGGCTCTAACTGGAAAATAAATGTAAGCACAAGTCATAAGACATTATTAGGGATGGAGCAGGGAGACAGGCGGAGGGTTGGAGCTGTAGCTTGTTTATCTTGATGCAGATTCTATCTAGGATCCATAAGCCTGTCAACCTCTCACACATTCAGCATTAGTCACAACTCAGCTCATATGAATGCCATCATCGCAATACACCCATTGTACACTTACCTAAAGCAAGATCAAGCCACATTAGCCACTTCACAGGATATGTTTATGATTTGTAAAGTGCTTACTTTATCCTACATAACCCAATAAGATTTCTGAATGTATCATACCAAAGAACAGACAGCATATGAAAACCAGGCTCACATTCACGCGTTAACATGCCTCTGTACCTTCGCACAAACATACAATCACAGTGGCTGTGTGTCCCATGAGCTCACCCTCATAAAGTGTTTAACAGGGTCTGTTATTTGAAATTGTAACAAGGTTTGCTTGGGACTAATGAACCAACCATGTGATGTAATTTCTTGGGGTTCTCCTTGGGATTAAAGCTCAGACAGAGAGCCACACCCGGTGCCAGGATAAAAGACAGACAGAAGGAAATGAAAACATATAAAGTGTTAAGAACTCCAGAAAGGGATTTTACATGTTTTTGAACTTCAGACAAGGGCTTATATTGCATCTAACAAAACAGGTTTGAGGGATAGCAAACAAGGACAGAGTGGTAGGTGGAGTGTGAAGGTGGCCTGGATTGTATGTCATTTAGCTTGTCTTACTGGAGACACACCACCTGAGGTCAGTGTGAGGCTTGTTATCACAGCGTTAGACGGTATAATTGAACACTGCAGATTATAGGACTAAGGAGAAAATATTTGAAGTCTTGAAGTCATATGATTAAAATTGGACCAGATGGATGATACAAAAAGAGAAATAGACATTAAATGCACAGGATGTGTGGAAAAAGCAGAGGAAACGACCAGGACTATTTTAAGTGCAGAAAAGAGAAAGATACAGAAGATGAAAGTGTCAGGATAAGAGTTATTAGCAGCGGTTTAAATGGAAGAGGAAAGAGAAGTAAGGAGCAGGGATGAGCATAGTTTACAGAATAGAGCTTCTCACTTCTTTTGGTATTAAGGGCCAAGAGCCAAAGTTTAGATAGACGTGGAACAGAGCTGAGTCAGTTTGACATTAATTGTTTGGAGATGTCACAAATAAGTATTAACTGTAGGTTTGATGTCACTGACGATTGTAAAAATATTTTTATTGGTTTTTAATATGATGATGATATGTAACGGATCAAGATCACTTGGTTGGCCTTGATGTAGATGAAAGTAAAGCCAAGAACTATAGAGTAGGTTAAGATGAGCTAATTCTAGTGCCATCCAAGCCATCTAGTCTGCATCTTCTGTTTTGTTCTATATTGAATCAAATTACTGTCTTCTTCTTATTATTTTCCTTTCGGCCGTTCCCTTTCAGGGGTCGCCACAGCGAATCATGTGCCTCCATCTAACCCTGTCCTCTGCATCCTCTTCACTCAAACCAATTAACTTCATGTCCTCTCTCACTACATCCATAAATCTCCTCTTTGGTCTTCCTCTAGACCTCCTGCCTGGCAGCTCCAACCTCAGCATCCTTCTACCAATATATTCACAGTCTCTCCTCTGAACATGTCCAAACCACCTCAATCTGGCCTCTCTGACTTTATCTCTGAAACATCTAACATGAGCTGTCCCTCTGATGTGCTCATTCCTGATCCTGTCCATCCTCGTCACTCCCAAAGAGAACCTCAACATCTTAAGCTCTGCTACCTCCAGCTCTGCCTCTTGTCTTTAATTCAGTGCCACTGTCTCTAAGCTGTACAACATCGCTGGTCTCACCACCGTCTTGAACACCTTTCCTTTCATTCTTGCTGATACTCTTTTATCACACAACACACCTAACACTTTTCTCCACCCATTCCAACCTGCTTGCACTCGCCTCTTCCCCTCTTTTCCACAGTCTCCATTGCTCTGAACCGTTGACCCTAAGTACTTAAAGTCCTGCACCTTCTTCACCTCTGCTCCCTGTAACCTCACCGTTCCACCTGGGTCCCTCTCATTGACACACATGTATTCTGTCTTACTGCGGCTAAGCTTCATTCCTCTGATTCCCAGAGCAGAACTCCATCTCTCTAGATTTTCCTCCACCTGCTCCCTGCTCTCACTACAAATCACAATGTCATCCGCAAACATCATAGTCCATGGAGATTCCTGTCTAACCTCATCTGTCAGCCTGTCCATCACCAGAGCAAACAAGAAGGGGCTCAGAGCCGATCGTTGATGCAAACCCACCTCCACCTTGAACTCCTCTGTCACACCTACAACACACTCACCACTGTCTTACAGCTCTCATACATGTCCTGCACCACTCTAACATACTTCTCTGCCACTCCAGACTTCCTCATACAATACCACAGCTCCTCTCTCTGCACCCTGTCATACGCTTTCTCTAAATCTACGAAGACACTATGCAACTCCCTATGACTTTGGTTCAGTTAGCAATACTGTCCTGATATTACTGATCAGCAACCAGGCAACAAGCTGATGAATGTATAAAATATATGACTTTCCAACTAGTGTTCTAGTGTTTATTTCTGATCATATATCCTAGGAAGAAAAGGTAGTAACCTTCCATAAAATGCATATGTGAGAAAAATAGTCTAGGCAGCTATCGCTGATGTTTCTCAACAAAATGTAGCCTGAACTGGAATGACTGCAAATAAATAGATAATCTGAATTACTGATTTATCTGGTTTATTGGTGGCTAGATAACTGCACCGTTTAACAGAAAACACAAAGACATAATTGAATGAAGTTTAAATGTCCTTAGTTCAGATTAAGTATGAAGCTGGAAAGCTAGTTTTTTTAAAATGTTCAGGTAATTCCCCTTTTGACAGTTTAGAGTAAGCCATGCCCACACACTGAATGTTTCAGTAGGCAATAAAACAAATGCTGTCATCCTGTATGTCAAAAACATCTCATACACATCTCCATTTGTTCCAACCTTACAGTATGTTACAGTTGGCTTTTATCATTTCTAGTGGCACCTTTCTGTCAACTACCCCATCCTTGGATAACTGGGGAAGGATATTAATGGTAAATGGACTGCATTTATATGGCGCTTTTCTACCTTGATGGACAAAGCACTTTACAATTTGCCTCTCATTCACCCACTCACACACTGAGCGCCATGCAAGGTTGTGGCCTATCCATCAGGAGGAATTTGGGGTTCAGTGTCTTGCTCAAGGACACTTGGACATGTGGACAGGAGGAGCTGGGAATCAAACCCTGTGATTAATGGATGACTCCTGAGTCACATTCACCCACGATGGAAATACAGTTTCCCATGAGGGGTCATTAATAACATGCTATAATAGTTTGTCTTTCTACATTTATGAGCTCAGTGCAACAGTAATATTATTTTCTCTGATTTGTCTCTTTATTCAGCGTGAGCATGCTCGTCTGGACTCAATGGTGTTGCTGCTGATGAAGCTGGACCAGTTGGACCAGGAAATTGAGAATGCCCTTAGTGCCACCTCCTCGATAGACAGCACCCCGACCCTCCATCGACGACAACTCCTGGTACACACCTGCATGTTACCCTGCTGGATTTGGCTGCAGTTTCTACTGCAGTGGATCCAGAAATTAACTTCATTCATTCATTCGTTCATGTCTTTCCTCACCTCCAGTAATCTTATCTGTCCCCTAGTGGCCAATATGAGGCTTAGCAATGTCAATAGACATTGGGCATAATTAATCTGCTGATGAACTGTGTAGTGTGCTTTGCATTTATAAAACTATTCTATTGATCATCTTTGAGGGAATACTGAAATATTAAAGGAAAACACTGTTCTTTGCACACAATGTAATTCCTACATTGTCATCTTTGTCTTTTCCCTGTGCAGGAGTTTGATTTAGGATCTGTGCCAGCAGTATCACAAGACCCTCCACATCCACACGTTCCTGCTGCCTCCACCTCAGGACCTCCACCAGCTCTTGGAGCAAAACCTAAGAGTGGGGTAAGTCAGGAGCTCTTATCTATCATACCAATATACAGTACATCAAAACTAAAATCAGCAGGTCATGAGGTGACACATCTGGAAAGATAACACTTTTCATACCGAAATATCAACAGCATGATTGCTTAAAGAACAATTAGCAATTTACAGTTTTCAAACTATCCCAGACAGATCCAGAGGAATTCTAGGAATTATAAACTTTAATAAAATTAGCCCTCCAAATCAATTTGGATGATTTTAAGACCTCGAAACATAAATTGTACATAGCTGTGGCTGTTTTATAAAGGTTTATGGTTTCTTTTGTGTGTCCAACATTTCAAATTATTTGAATTGTTTTTAGTTGAGCATAGAGATACTATTTAACAGCTTTTATGTCTCCAATAAAAGTTACTTTTTTGTACATAGCTGTACAAAAGTTTAAATAAAAACAGCAAACACAGGGGGCACACACACACACTCGTAGTGAATCTCCCAATTGTAGGAATGTCCCCCAGCACTTAGGGCTTAGCCAAGCAGACGTTAAAACTCTATAATTAGCTGGTTCCAAAGATCTAGACTGCTTCTCCCCAACAAAGGGGTCAGAAGGGGGGTCTGGAGGTGAAAAGCCAGGGCAGGGGAGAGCTAGAGGGGGGGCACGCTTCAAGTGAGACATACGTCTTCAAACCCCTTGCTTGCTCACTTAATGACTTTGTCAGCCTTGCTTTGCTGTTGCATTCTAAACGAGGTCAAAGTGAACAAGGCCGGTAGCCAGCGTACTGAGCACTCAAGCAAGCTTTTACATGTATTTGTTTGAATGGAAATGTAAAACAAAAAAACAAAAAACAAAACTGATGTTAACTGCTTTGAGAAACTTTATCTCATGATGTAGTGATGCATAATAGGATAACCCTAAATGTCGAACAGGATGTTTCTATTGCAAAACAGTCCTCTTATCTAGCTAAAACAAAACACTGCAACCTTTGGAAACGTCAGACTTCCATGATGAAAAGGACGTCTCACATTCCTGAATTATCTCTCGCAATTCCTTCTTGATATCGCTTTGTCCTGTTGCACGTCACAATTCTGTCTCAAAGGCAAAGCCATATTTCACTCGTGTGGCGGTTAATTTAAGGGACACAGAGCCACATACTCTGTGATGTGTGATGTATTATGTCTGTGGCCAACTGTTTCCACAAGCTCCATTCCTGCAGTAACCCAAGGTAACTCACTAAGCTTGGGTAAACAGTGCTTTCACTGCGCCTAATAGGAGGCTTTTTACAGTGGAGGCCCTGTGGGGTGATTGATTGAGGCCAAAGAGATGATGACTTCATGAAGGGGATTCTGAGTGGTTAATAGTAGTAGGGGACTATGGAGTCCTTTCAGACTTAAAGTGTTGTGACGCCCACTTAATCTTTTTAGTTAGACAATACAAATCCTTTAAATGATGTATACACAAGGCAGATGTGAGGAAGAACCAGGGTTGAGGTTAAAGCTTTAATTCAACCAGACATCACAGTTGTGTTTTACAAGATGAAAACATACATAATAAAATAGATTATTCAAGCACAGACTAATTAATATCATTTGTTATTATATAAAAATACTAATCAGTTCTAAATAACAGGAAAGATAGTATTTAGAGTCATTATTTTACCATAAAATTTTACCAGAGCGAATGTCTAACCTTTGTTTCCCTTTTATGTAGTTTGAGTGTAATCTCATGTTATAATGGGAAATAATCTCATCCTTTCTCCTAGTATTAACCATTACACTGTACCCCTGACAGCTTTTATATAGTATGCATGGGGTGATTGAATTACCAGAACTGCGCTTAATGCAGCAAATACACTACCTCAAAGATATCGATCCAGTTTAATCAATACCCTTCTGACACAGTGTTGACACAGTCTTTACACCTTCAGAATTATAGGATTTATTGTAGGGCTTTTGGATTATAATAAATTGGAAGATGTACCATTCAACAAAGCCAAAATCCAGGCTTATATTTATATAAAAACTCCAGAAAAATGCCAGACAATAAATCACTTACTCTGTGCTACATAGCTTTTTCACTAGCATTTCCATGTGTTGCCTTGAACATGTCTTGACATTAATCCTAACAAGAAGGCATTTGCAAGTTTACACAGGACAGCAAACAACATCTTTTTAGCAAGCCGATGGTGAATGCAACCCGTTTTAAAGGTAACTATAACACAGAAATTGCTACTGTACACACTTAGGTAATTTATGAGAAGTGGTCCAAGCACTCGAGATAAAAGTAAAAGTATGTGGACCTATTACAACACAGCCTTGATACTGTATATAAAGTACCAAGATAAATATCTCCATGCAGAAGGTCAGTGAGCGGTTCAAATTCTGGCAGGAAGTAAGACCAACTGACTGAATTTTAGGTGATCTTTGTTCATATTTTACTTAAAGAGTAACTTAACACTAAAAACCTTTTTTGAGGAAGTAAATTATGTGTACAGTCACTTTATTAGGTGTGCAACTATTACTGGGATTCATCTGCTGAAGCCTCTCCAAGTGCGAGTTGAAACACGAGGAACACAACTGTTATTGGCTGATATAGATGTTAAAACGAGAATTACATATCTAACTACAGTTCTATGAACTCTAGATGACCGCCAGATGTGTATATGGGCATTCAAACAGATGTAAACCTTGGAAACATGTAGGTGTAGAAAGTCATGGGGAAAGAAATGTGACTGTCTAATTTCATGTCTTGTGGATGGTGTTTGTGTGTGTGTATTTTGATATGGGTTATGTTTCTAGATGCTGAAGTGTTTATCACTGTGCATTTGCATTCCTTCCATCTTATGCTGGATTATGCAAGAGGTAACTGGTATTTGTGTTGTTACTGTCCCCCTGACACCTCCTGGTACTCAGCGCAACACTTTGGTGTGATTGTACCAAGCACGTACTCGTACTGTTCTGTATTTTATGTAACAATGATAAATGTGAAGTGGTGGTATGTGGCTGTGTACGCTGGTGATGAGTGGACATTCACTTGGCATGTACAGTGTCATTCACTCACTGTTATGGATAAGGCACTGGGTTCAAGTGAATAGATTCTTGGCTCCCTGCTAGCTTATTGGTGGCTATTGTTAGTGTTCAGCAGGTGGCTGTTATTCTTGCATCGAATGTGGGGCTAACATCTAGCGGATGTTGTGCCACAGCAGGTGTTTTTTTCTCATGGTGGAATTGCTATTCTTTGCCCAGAGTGTTTTTGTTGGCAGGTTTCTATTACTTGCTTAGTGTAGCAGGTGTCCTGCAATGTTATTTAGCTTGCATTGTTGTGTTGCAACAGGTGGCTTTTATTTGGTTTGGCTTTTGATTTGGCTGTATATTATATTTAGGGTTGCTAACTAATGATTGTTTTTATTATATAATCTTCTGATTATTTTCCCGATTAATCTTTTGGTCCATGAAATGTCGCAGTTTTCTAAAACTTCATCAATTGCTGTGTCCCACAAACAGTCCAAAAACCAAAACATAGTCAGTTTACAATCGCATAAGACAAAGCAAAGTAGAAAATATTCACACTTGAGAGTCTGAAACCAATGAATGTTCTGCATTTTTGAAAGAAACAATGATCGAAATGATTAATTGATTATCAAAATAGTTGGCTTTTTTTCCATCAACTAATCGGTTAATTGATTAATTGTTTCAGCTTCAATCACTGAAAGATTTTCTTCTTTGGTGTAATTATTTCCAATCTTGAATAGTACTAGCCTTTTGTTATTATTTTTTTTTTAAAATGTGTATAATGACATAGCAGTATTAGTTGTCATTCATTTGGCTTTATAAGTGTAATCCGTAGTGACAAACTTAAGTTTTATGCTTGGTGCGAGAGCCATTTGTTATGTGACTCTATTTTTAGAGCTCTGTGGCTGCAAAGGATGTGCCAAGCCACAGAGGCGGGTGGAGGCTGCTGACCCCTGACCACCTTCCTCTGAATGTTACAGTCGGAAACAACATATCAGTCACCCTCAGCACGGAGCGTTCCCAGCAGCAAGACATACTCAGAATCCTGTAAAGACCTCAGCTACTGAACAAGGCACAGACCATGGCTGTCTGTTAAATTAGCATAGGGGTGTTTTACATGTCATGCATATAGTGACAGGTAAGGTGCTGCCCTATACCAACCCTCATCCTCTCAGTCTTTAGTAAACATTCCATAATAGGGCAACCTTTGACCCATTGTTTGGATCTGTATTCTGTCTCCACGGCAACAGCTCTCCAAACACAACTTCTGTCTTCTCCTTAGGTGGTTTTGCCACTATTTGACAGTGAATTCTGAAAGTACCAGATTTCCAATATCTTGAGTTTTCATGTCTGGATTCAAGGGATTTTTTGGGAAGATGATTGATTGAGAGTTATTTTCATTTTAGAATGACGGAAAGACTTTATTCCCTGCCAGTTGGTTATGTATGTACATAGCTCTTTATCTGTCTGTGGTTTGGTGGACAATAGAAGTGCTGTGGCTTGCGTGCTAAGGTCACTAGCAGATCTCTGCTCTGTCCTTCCTCCGTGTTCCGGTTTGGCAGCCTCACAGTCCCCAAACATCCTTTATCCAAACCACACCTTCTCAGTGTCCCACTCAGATAAAAGACTTAGCTACTTTCACTGCCTTTCATTTATCTCTACATTTGCTCCCACTCTCTCTCATTCCCGTCCTTGGTCAACAGTCAACACCATGTGCAGCAGGCATAATTATGTTTGCCTACATTCCACCCACATATTTGGCTTAAAGACTGTAGTAGGCCATAATGAGTCAGTGAGCTATGAAACCAACCGCCATTCAGTCTGACAAGGGGTGCCAGTAGTGGCTCTGGTCATGGCCATGCTAGCCGCTTTGTGTGGTGTCATTGTCTCCAAGGTCACTCCTCTGCTGAGCACAGCTGTAACAAGGAGACAAACACAGACCTGCTGTGGTTTAAAAAAAGAGGGTAAGAAAAAAAGAAAAGGCTTGTGTTTGGAACAGGATGTGGAAAATGAACGTCTCCTCAACCCCCACAAGGAAACCATGTTTTTCCTGTCGATTCAAGGCTATAGTCATTACATAAAGCACTCCAAGAACAGGAGAGAGAACGATACGCTGAGAAAATATATTTCTCATTTTTTGTAGTTGGAAGAGTATTGCCAAAAAACAAAATCCAAAACAAATCAGAGCACGAAGCCAAAACATGCCATCATGAAATGTTCACATTTTGTCAAAATGGATTTTAGCTACGATACGCTTAGTTGTTTCACATGAGTTTTCTATTTTAGCGTCTTTGTGGAAGTCAAACATCATGTAAAACTATGTGTTTACACCCCTGTGCTCAGTTGCAACTCTCTCTTTGTTTGTTTTTATGACAACATACTGTGGCATGATGCCTAAATCACATCAACATAATCACCAATGTGATTTACTGGCTTCATATGGTTTTAGGTATTTAAAAAAAACCTTAAATGAATCATAGTTTTTCATCCAACGTGAAAACATCACTCTACTGTGTTTGTTGCTAATGAGTTGTACTAGTTGGTAGTGTTAAAGGCATGCACTGACTCAATGAAGCGAAACGCTCATCTATTACATAAAGGAGACTGTAAAAAGCGCAGGGAATTGTTGCAGGATGATGGTACTTGTTGATAGTAAATCTTAAGGATGACTAAAAAATGCAGGCATCTGGAAACACCCCTGCAGCCCGCTGATAATAAATCACAGAATGAACAAACAACACTCTCAGAAACACACACACACATTCATAGATGCTGAAACATATACACAGGAATTAATTGTAAAACCAGGTGCAATTTAGGTAACACTTATTCAGGCTTGTGATTTAGCGTTTTAATTGAGACATTTGGCTTGAGCATGTGTTCACATTTTTGGTTTGAATGTGTGTTTTCATTCATGTTTGCCTTGAAGTTACATTACCTCAGCCAATATACACCTCACTCAGTTAATCATCTTTGTCCTCAGTTTTAATGGCTAAGGAAGGAGCGTGGCCTACTCATTAACAGATTTTTAAAAATTTATTTAGAGCTGAATATTTTATTGTGGTATGTGAAACTGTACTTGTGCACAAAGTGTGTTTACAGTTGGGTTACCCAGCATGCAGTGCCATCTAAAGTTGACAGTCAAGAGTGTGCATTCTTAGTAAATGTTACAAAACTGTGACCCAGCAAGGTCTCACCCACTGGTCCTTCTGGTAAGTCCGTAAACTGTGTGTCTGCCACAGGACTGCTATAGGGCCACCACAGTCTTGGACAGTCTAATCCCTCTGTGTTGTTAACCCACTCTCTGCTCTCTCCTAAAAATGTCAGCGGCTAATCCATAGGCTAGCATTGTTTGTACAGTTGGGATCATATGGCTTATCCCTATTAAGCCACAAATTCAACCTGGTGAGTGGGAACAGGTGACACAGTTTGTCTCTTAATCAGTGTAATAAGACAAGGGTGGAATAATGTGAATAAATGTGCATTTTTGTCATCCATTACAAACTTTTTATCACACATTTTCAAAACCTCTTGTGGAGCTATAACACCCTAAAGAAAAGCCTAGCCTTCTCAGAATGGCCTATAATGGATGATGGATTGATGAGTTAGTCAGTATGTGAGTGTTTTATCTTGGTATGTTTGTGTGTGATACTGTTCTCCTTTATCTAGATTAAATCCTGTATAAAGAGAACCAAAACCAGAGCGAAAAGAGCGACTTCAGTACTCTTCTCCACTTGTGAACATGTATGCCTTTGGTGTAATTATTTGTTCTTTTAAAAAAACTTTTGCCTTTTTGAGTGCCTTTTTGCTCTTCATAAATCTGTCTTGAAGACAAGACATTATGGATGGTCCACCTGTAAGAATGACCTAAGAAGTGAAGTTTGGTGATGACCAGTTAGTTTGCCTTTTGGGAGGAAGAGTCTTATGGTCAGACAAATTAAGAGTTATTGTCTCATCTGGTAATGGATTCCAAGGGCCAGTCAACAGTTTACAGTTTATGCTCTGGGGACCCACCACTAAATCCCACCAGACACTGCCTGAAACCAGAAGTCTGTTGCTTTGCCTTACTCTTGTAAACAAAGGCAAATGTGTGTACATCTGTCTCTTTGTGTGTGTGTGCATATCTACTTTTCTCACCGTCTTTCAGTCAACATCACCTCAGACAGGACATGACTCAAGGTTGAGTGAGAGAACAAGGCCTCAGCTGGCAGTCAGTGTGTGTGTGTGTGTGTGTGTGTGCGTGCGTGCGTGCGCACTGTGGGTATTGTAAAATCATTAACCGCCTAACACAGCTAACAACTAAAAGTGCACCCATTTCACCTGGGCTTTTAGTGTTATACAAGATGTCAATACATGTTACTGAGATGTTTTCAAGTGTCAAATTTTGTTAGGAGTTGTTTTCTTTTCAAATAGCTGCTATAGCCAACATCTGGACACTAATATGCATGCTCTGCAGGAAATAGTCCAATGCATCATTACACCAAGTCATTGCATCACTTCCTGTTGACACACTTCAAATGTGACATATGGAAACTATTAAAATGTGGGAAGGGGATGTGGGGGAGAAAGTATGGGGGGGACGACACACTTTTCCTCAAGGAGAAGGCTAAAATAAAATTGTTTCCCACGTTTCCCTGCACACGTGCACTCGGGGGTCAACAGAGCATGGAGAATAAATTCTTGCATAAGTGCAGGGCAGAAAGAGCACATTCATGCCAGTCAAAGAACAGAAATTAGCTCCAGATAACATCTCCAAAGGCCCTGGAAAGGCACGTGCACTCACACACACACACAATGTCTCTCTTCCCTTGATCACACACAGAATATGTTTAGTGCTGGAGCCGCCAGCTTACCTGACCATAAGCCATCTGCACCAATTTAGCCATTTGCGTTAAGTGGTGGAGAAAATGGTTTGGGTTAGCCTGAGCCCCCTAATCCTTGGTCAGCACAGACCATGGGTGGTCACACACACACACTGCATTTGCAGTGCAGAAGGGGGGCTGGGGATGAGAAGGTGATGGTGGGGTTGAGAGAGGCATGGTGGACTGCTTGGATTTGTTTTGCAAGAGCTGCATGCCAATGGCCTGCTTAACATCTCTGACTAGCTCACTCACACAGAAAAGCATGTGCACACAGCTATGCACAATGTAGTGTCCATTACTGAAAAACTAAATATTAATTGATACTAGGGCCTGGTATTGAACCTCAATGGTTTTTCTGGTACCAACCCAAATGTGTTGGAAGCATTGAATATCAAAACTGTCAGACAGAGATGGCTTTGACAACCTTAAATGAAAAAAAGGGACATTTGGATGTTTAAATCAAAATGTTGCCAAATTGTAAAAATCATTACTAAAACTGAAATTATTTGTTGTAAAAACCTACTTTACTAAACTTCTTGCTACAGTAATGAAAATAATGACCCTGCAGTGGTTAATCATGCATGCACACATGCTTGCAGGCCACTACACACAAACACACACACACACAGACATGTATAAAGCAAACACATAGCATACCCCCTGCGCCCCCACACAACACACTTCCAAGAAATTAGTGGTAGTAAATGAGGCAGCTGACACTTGTGTGCTCTGCAGCTTACAGCTCCCCAGTGGACACTTGACACGGCCCGGACAACCCCACACTGAGACAACCTGCACTGTGGCATGCCAGAGGAACGCAGGCAAACATCAGGAAAATATGCAACCGTGGTGCTATAAAAACACTGGTACTTACTGGTACCCATTCATTCACATTCTTGTTAGGCTCTGTGGTCTCTCACTCACATTTATTCAACTGTAATTGCTATTATGAGGGAAAACACGGCATTGTGTGAAGGTGAGATTTACACTGTGTGTAAGTGACTTCATGGGTCATTGACAGGAACCCGTGGTGTGGTGTTTACACAATAGGAAGGGCGCACACTGGTGAACTGAAATGTCTTGTTAGTGCTAAGCAGAAAAGCAACACAAGACTTCCCATATTGATTCCATTATTCAAGGCCATTCTTTCTGCGAGTGTTGTAGCTAATTATTAGAAATTATTTTTTCCCCTTTTTTATCACTACTATGCCACAATATAAGGTAATAAATCTTTGGCATAAATCCACACATGAATTTATGCAGTGCTGTCCAAATTGTAATATACTGTATGATGATATATTTCAATGTATCACAGAAGAATTAAAGGATAAGGCTGGTGCTCTTCTATATTCTTCTTATTGTCAACAAATCCTACAAAAAAGATTAAACCCAACAACGTGTTAGTCCATCTGTCTTGATACGTTCCAACTTCCCTTCCCTCCCTGTCTGTGGCAGTCAGCTTCAAGCCCATTCATTCCTACTTAAAGTGTAAATCTCTCAACAGGTTGTTGAAACAGCACTGAAGTCTTTCTCTGATTTCACATCACTGTATTTTTTCTGTTTGTGCTGGTGATTTAGTGACAGAGGAGTCAGTAGGAGTCTTTGGCTGTGGCTTCTCCCTGGTGTCTTTCTTCAGATCATTAATCAGTAAAACTATTTGTCCACAGGGGGAATTTAGTCAGCTTTGTGTCTGAAACGTGACCCATGAAGTGATTAAATGATGTATTTGCCCACACATTATGCACAAATACATGTTCACACACTTACAGTATATACGCACACGCACGTACACCTCGGCAGACGTACCACCAGTGATGGATTTCAGATAAAGTATGTATGCGCAGACAGCTCACTCACTGGCTTCTAAAGAATCTGCGTGAGACAGATTGGGACCAAGACAACACTTTATCCAGCGTTAATCAGCCACCATGTTAGCAAAAACAAACTCACGTATGAGAGCAGGCATTGTAGTGGCTTTCACCAGACTGTGTCACGCCTGTGGTGGTTCATCATAAAATATAAGCGCTCCCTTGATATTTGAGAGGCAAAGGGCCTGTAGTCACATTTATTGCTTTTTAATGATTCTTTCGTTTTCTTTTTCATATTAGAACATGCTTTATAGTCTGAAGTTAAAATGAATAAATGAAACTAATGTTCTTATCTTAAATTGTCGCCAGTGAATCAGAGCAAACAAACAAGTTATAACATGTTGATAAGTAAGCTTTAGAGGTGCTGGTAGGTGGATTTTGTTACCTTTGTACCGAGCCAGGCTAGCTGCTTCACCTTGTCTCCAGTCTTTGTGCTACGCTAAGCTGAGTGGCTGCTAGCGGTAGCACCAAATTTACCATACAGACATGAGATTGGCATCAATCTTCTCGTGTAACTCTCAGCAAAGCAAGTAAATAAGCACATTTCCCCAAATGTGGAACTATTCCTTTAAGATGATAATCAGAGTGGTTTTGGCTGTGCTCAGTCTGCTGTGTAAGTAGGTGCCAAAGGGTAAACAGGCTTTAAAGTAGCCACAGCAGGACAGAGCTAAATGATTTTAATTAAGCCTGAGGGGACAAAATAAACACAGGGGAAGCATTTATCTAAATAGAAATATCAGGGAAGGGGAGTAATCTTGTAAACCTTGTAAATTTTAAATATTTACAAGGTTTGCACACTGAAGTGGACAAAGTGGATAAATTGTATCAAGAATGTACCTTGTCCTCCTTGTCCTGTCCAGGGGAGTGTGGATTAAAACAGGTCAGGGTGTGGAGGTCAGCCAAGGAACCTGAGGTCAAAAGTCAGAGGCCAGTAAGACCTCTGCATTCCAACTGACTGCTGCCCTCAACACACACACACACACACACACACACACACACACACACACACTTTACAAATGAAATGCCGTCTGCTCTGTTTTTTTGCCAAAAACCCTTTGTTGATGCAGTACAATTTTGTAACAAAGCCAAAGAAAGGAATGATGAGAATCTACAATTGCTACAAAATGTGTTGTGATTTTATCAGTAATGTTTACATGAGGGTTGGCTCAACGTTGAATAAGAAGAGAGTGTGCTGTGTGCTCTGACATTTAATGATGTGCTATTTGTTCAAAAGTCTCTGGTGGGTTAGTTATCTGTTGTTTCGTATGACGTTTGCACATGCTGTATGTAGCAAACACAACTTCATAACACTGAATAAATACTGTTTTTGATATTTCCCTTCAATAGTTTCTTCATTACTTTTCATTCCAAAAACACATTGTAAAATGTTTAAAGGGGATTTTACTGTATGAGATTGAATCATGAAAATGCATCTAACCTAAGCTATCTCAACTATAACCTTTTTTCTCTTTTCTTTCCCAGAGCACCACTACCATTCCTGAGAAAGAAAAAGCTGGTGAGTCCCTGCTGTTTTTTCAACCTCATGTGTTCAGTTTACTCACTTCTTGACACTCAAATTAATTAGGTTGCATTTTGTTAGATTTCATTGTTTTGTCATATGTGTGTTTGGAAAAAGTGTTTGTCTGCAATTGATCTGGTCTGGGTCTGGTCTGGTGTCATGTGAAGAGATTCTGCGGTACAATTTCTGATTGATAGCCTTGTCTGGTGGGGCAAGAGAGGAAGGAGGGAGGGAGGGGTTGAGTGGAGGAGGACAGGCTCTGTTTCTCTGAGACACTGGATGCGAGTATAGATAAGATCCTAGACTCATCTACTAAACCATCAAGCCAGTCGCCTGTCCAAGATAAGAGCCAGACTTGATGTTGTGTTTGATGCCCAAAACTTTTGACCCGTATTTATTTTCCTTTTGCCCTCATTTCTTACTTCTTCATAAAATGTTTCAGTGATCAAAAATTATTCCAGTAGAGAAAGCAACTAAGAATAAACAGCTATATATAACTCTATCCAAATACACTCCGTCGCACACATGCATTTTTGTGACTGGACATGTGTAGTATTTGTTTAACCATAGGCCTACAAGTATCAGTCCTCATGACTTCCTCCTGAATAGCCATCACAATATTGACATGTTATGTCATTACTTTGCAATGCTTGCCGTCATCCACTTTACACACTTTATTATGAATCGATCTTAAGAAGAAACTCAATCTGTAGTGAGTGCCCCCTCCATTCTGGCTCCGACCTCTCTGTCAGCAGTCTGCCGGTAATGCACAGGGTCATCAGGAAACTATGGATGGACCGACCTCCTTTCAGACAGCCGGCAGGGGAGCAGTGTTCATTAAACACCCCCCTGTGTCGTCAGTCCGCTGGTAAACAATACCAGAGGGGTGGTTCGACGTGGGGACGAGGCTTTCATATTGGCCCCTGCTGTCTCAAAGCCCGCTGGGAGTCCTCACTCACTCTCGCTCTGTCTCTCCCTCTAATTACAGCCACTTGCTGAAAACCTTTCATGGGAAATGTGCAGAAGCTGTCAGTATGTTTGTTCTTGTGTGTGTGTGTGCGTGTGCGTGCATGCATGAGCACTACCTTTTGGCGAAAGGCCCACTCCAAACATTTTTTACAAGGAGGCTAAAGCATGCAAAAATGCACAGTGCCAACTTCAAAGGGGTTAAATGTTCTTGGTCATTTTTCTTCATTTAAATCAGTCTGACTTCCTGTAAGCAAGTTATGTAACTTCCATATCTGGGTCTGTGTGATGGAACCCAGGACTCTGGAGGGGGGTGGGGGTACGATGGCAGTGGGCGGAGTTTTGGGGAACTTGATGAAGCACAAAGCCCAGTGTTCATTGTGACACTTCAAAGCCCCCTCTGTATCTCCTCCATTTAAGCCCCTGGGAACATGACACATTTGTGACAGTGTTACATTACACACCATGCCCTAAAGGCTCCTGCTGCACTGCCATGAAAGACAGCTCATTCATGGTTAATTTTACTATTCCTGTGACAGCGGAAGCACACCAGTGATCAACAAAAAGTTTCCACAGTCCACTCTCTGTAATTGCACAGTTGATGACCTCCCTGCAGCGCCGGGTGCACCTTAGTGAGTGGTCAGTGTCACGGCTTTCCTGTACACAAATAGGATGTGCCTACAGTAGAGTTACAACTGACAACCTGTTGTTTAGAAGATGTTCTTTATGGGGCTCATGTGACAATGCATAGCCTAGCCTGAGCGTCACAGGGCCTGCAGAGTGCTAGTGCACTGGAACGGTCATGCATACTTGACCGTCCTTATCATCAGTTGGACATGGTCTAGGAGATGAAGCATGTGATATGTTGAGAGATGTGATGTGTATGTTATGTAATCAAACTCAAGAAGCAATAAATGGGACATCAAGAAAGCCCAAAATAAATCAATTTCATGCTGACTGCTCACTGATTACCAGTATTTTCAAGCATTTAGGCATCACAATTAATACACCCCACTCTACAAGCTTCTTAACTGAACTTTCATCAAATAACTTACTGGATTTCTTTGATGTAGTTATTTTGACAGATTCAAAAAACATTTCTTTAAAATGATGAATGGTATTGGCCTTTCATACAAGGTGAACATGATTGTTGATATTTTATAACAGATGTTCTCCTAGCTAGGTGGCTCAATCCTCCTCAAGTCTATTGTGGCAAAATCATGGCTGTTCACATTGAGTAAACAGATGGACAATGAAAAAGTCGATTAGGCAAAAGTGGAAACTACAAACATTTTACAGTCTCCTTTCAAGGCCACAGTGGGCTTCAGTGAGTGTTTCATGCCAAACGAAAGGTTTGAATATCACTTTAAAGTTGGACTCAGACAACACAAGTACAAGAACAGCTGTGAATGAATGCACATTCGTGTAGTTGTAGCTCTGTGTGATAATATCATCAAAATAAAAGTGTTTGTTTGAACTTTCAATTGTGTTGTAACTGTCTTTTGCTCACCTGATATAGCATAATACATTATTTCTTGAGTTTAGTGTCCCTTTACAGGTACTGTAGTATGTAGTATTTTTATGGAGGTAATTTGTGTTTTACAAAAAAGACAAGATTCCAGATCAGTCAATTAATTAAATATATATTTTTTACAAAAATATATATATATAAAATAGAAATATAATACTAAATAAATAAACTATGTCCATGTCATGTGGGAGTTAGGTAATCAACAGTTTCCAACATATAAATATCGTTGACATCAACAATCAAATGGGAACATTTTTGTGAAATCCTGCATAAGTGCCCAATTGGTGCTAAATAATAAGTGCCTGAAATGTTTTTGTTCAAAATAATTAAGGAGAAATTTACACGAGATATGGTGCTATATTGACCAAGCACAGCACTTTTTAACCTTTACACGACTAAGTCTGCAATACTTGTCCGATGATGTAAATGCCTACATTTAATGCTACATGACGTGAAATTTTGTTTTGTTTTTTCTGAACGTACATCAGCTCAGTGACTGACAAACCTTGTTTTCCTAGTTTTAAATCTGATTACAGATTGTTAAATCAATCTTGACTGCACATGACACTGGTTTTGCACAAGTGACTGACATCAACACGTCAACTGAATGTGTAACAGTCCTCTTTCTAGTTCTCTCTCTCCCACCAGTGTTAGAGCTTGTTAACACCAAATTTTAGAGATTCCTGGTTCAAGAATGGTCTTTCTTTTTTTTCCCCTTGATTGTAGCTGAGATTAAAGGCACCATGCTGCGCCTTCCTGATCTAAATATATACCAGTGGGAATATATAAACAGAACACAATGATGGGCATCCAACCAACAGCAGGGTTAAAGCCTGACCTTTTACCTGGACTCTTAACCCCATAGTCTACAGCACTTGCCTCGTTTGTAGGTGGAGGAAAGGAAAACTGAGGAAAGAGGAAGTGGTTTAGCACCCTCAGTGGAGTCCTTTGTGGGAGTGGCACTCAGACCTTAGGGAGCTGGTGGTTCCTGTAAATACCTTGTCTCATCACTTCTGTCTGTCTGGCTCTCCTTTTTGTTTCCTTCTCCCTGTTATCCATCGTTTCCCTTCTAGTCACCATTCTTCCCTTCTTGGAACTCTAGTGACAAATTCATGTTACTGGTATTTAAAGCTGATTGTGCAGCTTTGTTTTTACTGTTATCATACACAAAATTATGCCTGACCTGAGTGTTCCCCTCTGGAGATTCCAGTATTTGTCATCATATTATTACACACTTTGAGAAGTCCCCTCTGTTGGTGCGTCTGTTTGACCATTGCTCACCTTTCAAAAAAATAAAAAACAGCACTCAATCAGTGTACCCAAAGGAAATAGTTTCTTTTAAAGTGAAATTTAGTTTTGTGCTTAAATCAGTAAGAGAAATAGTTCAACATTTTGGTAAATACTTGTTTTTGTTTTCTTGCTGAGCGTTAGATGAGAAGATCAATATCACTCTCAGGTCTGTACGTTAAATATGGAGGTAGAGCCACCAGTTGATTAGCTTAGCATAGCATAAAGACTGGAAACAGGATGAAACGGCTATCCAAAGCTAAAAAAAAAAGAAACCTACCAGCACCCTTAACTAATTAACACGTCTTGTTTGTTTAATATATACTCAAACAGAAATGTAAAAATGACTTGTTATGGTGCTAGCCAGGCTAGCTTTGTACCCCTTGCTTCCAGTCTTTATGCTAAGCTAAGCTAAGATAATTGTCTGCTGGCTCTAGCTTCATATTTAGCATACAGTCCCTAAGAGTGGTATCAATCTTCTCATCTAACGCTTGCCAAAAAAGAAAATAACAGTCCCAAAATATCAAACTATTCCTTGAATAAAAACTGATACAGAGATGTGATTGTGTTGTGAGGAATATTAGCTATATCTGACAGACTTGAGTACCAGAGTAAACAACCAACAAAGTCCTTTCAGCACAGATGGTGCCTGAGAGTCCCTATTCATCCACAGATCTTGTGATTGAGCTTTTTGGCTCTAACAGACCACATCTTGGTCATCATGGACAACTTTCCACACCAATTTTCACTTAATTCAGAGAATGTCACAGTGAAATCAGTTAGCATTCATACTGAATGACTTGCTTTCTTCATTTGTGACCCATGCTACTTTCTCCTTGTTTATACCCTGCAGCAACATGCGCTTTGAGGACATTGCTCTCATCTGAGAAGGTGCTTTGACTGATGTAATGAAGCTCCCTTAGCCTGGAGCCAAGTCAATAATAGCTCATGACTGATGTTTCTTTTTCTGCTACTCGTTCCTGCTCTTTGATTGAATCTGACTTAGCCCACTTTATTTTGCCACCCCTCCATATATAGTACAGGAGTCGCTGTGTTTGTGCAAGGTCACATTCCTAGCCTCCTCCATCAGTCTACGGCACCCTCAACACCCCCCCAAACACAAACCCCTCTTCTCCCCTCCCATTTAACACACTCTATCCCCGTCTTCCTGTGTGGAGACTGGTACTATACTGTAACATGTTGGAGTTCATTCCATTTATATTTCACACTTCCAACTCAGCTGTGAATACATTACTTTCTTATTCTTGATGTCATACATGGATGTACTTGATATTTTGGAATTTGAAAAAGTTTGGAAAAGTTAGATGTTTTACACCTTGTTGTTGTTGTGTGCTTTTGTTTGTTCAGACTTCATGTTGAATCATCTTGAATGACACTAAGTGTCCCTCTTGTTCCAAAAATACATTTCCTAAGACTGGAAAAGTGTAATTTAAAAATCACTGCTTTCCTTGAGTGAAAGCTCTAAAACCTCTTTGCTCTTTTGTGCGTTTTGAGAGTTCTTTCTTCAGGAATTCATCTCCTTTGCTATGGAACTCTAAACAGGAAACTGCTGCATAAAGGAGAATTTACAACAGGATGTCAGCTTGCTGAACAACAACAAAAGTCTCCCCTATACCAAATAAAGAAACCTTTAGAGCCGTTGAGTCATTATTCTCACTTTAACTCTATTTCTCAGCAGATTGGTATGTGCTTCATCACCCACTGTGCATGTAAATCAGGTATTGCTTTTTATAGAAAATATACCATCATGCTTTTCGTTTGCATATGGAACCTGGTCAATGAGTAACTGTATGGATGGTGAGAAACTAGGTGTCTATTATTTTATGGCAGCAGTATACTTTACACAATTGTATACAGAATATGAAAAAAGTTGTGGATTCTTACATGAATTCATTTTTTATTTCCACCTGCAAGATATGTTGCCATCCCCTTGTTTCTGATTGTTTGTCAGTGGAATATGGATTTCAATGAAATTTGCTGGAAAGTAAGATAATCATCCATGGAATGGGTGATTAATTTTTTTGGTACAGATCCAGATTTTTTTTTACAAGGATTTCTTAACATGGTGTGATTAAAAAAAAAAAAAACATTTTTGCTATTTTCTCTTGATTTTCTTTCTATGTGATGTAGTGCTTCAGCTTTATTGCCAGAAAAATAAAAAATATATAAGTTATTATACTGGATGATTCTTCAAAACCTCAAATTACGTTCAGTGAAATTTATTTTTCAATGCAAACATTTTAAAAATTCTCTTTTTCTACAATATCTGTGCATAGCAAGTAGTTGTCCTATAAGGATGTAATTCCTAAAACTGGAGGGCTTTGTAGTCAAACATAATTCTGTACAAGGGAAATACTTTTGTGGCCAGTACACAGATATGATGTATAGATAAATGGATACACGTAGATCACACTCTCCAAATAAGAAAGAAGAACATGTTGGGAGCTAACCAAGCAAACAAGGAGTGTTTTTCTGCACAGGTCCCTCTTTACTCTCATGATTATCATTTTAACTGGGGTTTATTACTGACCTGAACCCATGCTTCATTTGAAATGATCCTGCGAGAACTTTAATCTGTAACCAGGGGATTGTAAATCTCCCAGAGTTGATGGGGTGAGATGCCCGCGCTGTCCCCAGGCTAATGAATCAGTCCTGGCTCAGCAGGCTCTGTCACTCCCTGGCTGGTTTATTCCCCTCGTCTGGGTGTCGGGGGAGAGATCATCTAGAACATACAGGAGACTGAGATGTCGATTGTTTGGATGAACTGGTGCACACACACAAGGTGCGGAGGTATCAGATAGTCAGAATGGAGTTATATGAAAGTAGGGCAGACAGAAAGGGTGAGGGAGTGTATGTTTGATAGCAGCCTAAGACCTCAAGCAGATGGTCACATCAAAGGGACTCACACACAATTACAGTCACACTTGGGCAAACCCACACATACATGCTTCAACATACCGACACATTTTTGGCCGTGCTGTAAAGAATAGAGTATAGTGCATTGTTTTTCACAGACGTTTTGATGATAGACTCTCACATACTGTTTATATACACTGTTTGAAGTCCTCCCAGAAACACCTCCCCGCCCACGTTTTTCACCTCCCGTGTCTTCATTTCTAGGTCAGTATGTTGGCAAGTATGTTGGCAGGTAACCCTCTCCTGCCTCTGTTCTGTGGAGTTAGATGTAGGTACACACTCCTGGCACGCTGTACACTTGTTTGACAGAGGGGGCATTTGGCAAGAGTTTCCTTCCTGAGGTATGAGAGCTCCATTGTTTTCCCCTGTCCACCCCCTCTCCTCTGCCATTCAGGACATTTTCCCTCATATCCAGGTTACAGTCTGTGTATTGCCCCCTTATCGCAGGTATACCACAGACAGAGACAGAGTGAAAGTACACTGATATGTTGTTGTGATACGAATACTGACCCAGATGGTTTGCATTTGCGTGTCTCGGAGTACGCACACACAGTCACGCATTCACGAAAGCCATAATTTGATTCAGATGTCATGTGAGTCGGGAGAACAGGTGTGTGAGGGAGGATAGTAAAAATGTGATACTTTTATGGGATGTTTGTTTTCCTGTATTTTACCCTAATCCTCATTTACAACATTGTTGAAGAGGGCATTCCACAATTGCAGAAGCGCAGACGAAAGGGTTGTGAAAAAGCAAAGACGCGGTAAACCAGCCTTATCAGTCTCAGCAAACCTCGGGAGACCATAAAGTGAATTGGCCACAATGAGCACAATGCTATCAGCAGGCTGCAATAAGCCAATGCTGGGTACATTACCTTCACTTGCTGGAGCAATCAGCACAATTGGCTGACTTTCTCAAGTGTGAGCTTAGTGTGGAATGTAATGGAGGGCAATCTGAACAGCACATACAGCTCACAGCTACACGCACATATGAACTCATACACTCAGGTAATGAATAACTTGTCATATACACATATGTATGAGCATGGTCACTCTAAAAGACACACACATACAGTACTTAAAAATTTACTAAACTTAAAAATTAAGTTCAGTAAATTTAACTTTTCTGGCTACTTTGGGAACAAGCTGTAAACACAAACTATCTATCTATCACAAACTATAACTAGACATATTATCACTTTATAAAGTGGACATGGCGAATGTGTTAGGAAACAGTTGAGTCTGTTTACTCATCCAGCAGACATGGAGTAACATGAGCATTCATTTGGAGACATGTTTCTGGCCACCCAATGAATGTAAGTCCAATATTCACTTTCATTTTAGCTCTGCTTTGGTCTCCACCAACTCCTGAGAAAAATATCTGGCTCTTTAGCTGCTAAATGCTCCACTATGTTTACTAGCTAGTCGCTAACTTTGTCCATCTGCTGTTTGGTGCTGAGCTGTGTGGTGATGTTTTTTGCTGAACAGTCTCAGCAGTCTCACTGCTCAATATTAATGAGAGAAGTGAGAATGAACCAAAACAGTAACGTTGCAGGCTGTAAAACCAAAACAGTAAGCTAGAAGCTGAGAGGAACTACAGAGTTGTCTGCTAATTATCTGTGGGTTCGTCATTACGAGCAACCTTTTCACATTACACGTCATTTCACCCATCGTTGACATCAAAATATTAATTAGCGCAACTTTAAGAATGTAGAATATCTAAAAATATATATTGTACAGGTCCATGTATTCTTGTGTCTTTGACTTTATTTTGATGAGCCTCCACAAAATTTATAAAAAAGATGATATTGAATCATATTAAAAGTAATAATAATCTTATACCTGATTGCAACATCCACTCCTGTTTTTAAATTTTCAAAGGTAATTCATTTATCTTCTAAAAAGTGTAAAACCCCATGAGCTATACTAGTGTTACAGTGTTACTACAGCTACTCTGAGGTTGCTGTTTTTTAATTTTTTACCCAGTAAGTGGCCAATGACTAAGCTTCTTCACAGACCCCAGAGAGTTGTGCTTACTTAATAGAAGCTAAATCAGCGTTATCCGATCAACTCAGCAGCAGTAATGGATTCCATTGTGTTGTTTGTGTCCATCTCAGTAGCTTAAGTTGTGTTACATAAGGTTTGCAGTACATGAATATTTCTCAATAGCTAATGGCATTTATGTGTGTGTGTGTGTGTGTGTGTGTGTGTGTGTGTGTGTGTGTGTGCATGTGTGCATGTGTGCATACATTTGTGTGTGTGTCTGTGTGTCTGTGTGCACTGCATACTCTCTTCCTACCATAATTTATTTACAGTAAAGCCATGTCATGGGTTGGACCATTTCCCATGGCCGAATGGCAGAGGAATGTGATTATTGGCTGTGGGGAATAACTGAGAGGTTGCTGTGGTGCAGGAGGAACCAATGAGAGCACAGTTTTAAACCCTAGCATCTTTTCACTCTTGACATCTCAATGTCCTTTTGGGAAATCCCTCAAAATATTTTCACTATCAACCATTTCTGGGAACCATTTAATTGTGCTGCAGCTTTGTCTGAGTGACTCAAACATTATCCTGGACCCCTATATCATCTCACTTCCTGTCTTTTGACGTATTTTGCTGCTTGTCGACAAGGGCAGGTGGATCTTCATAACAAGCCGGCTGCCTTGGCAATGGGTTATATAACTGGCATTGAGGCTCTGTGTGTCTAGACAGGGTAGGGTAGGTGTAAACAGAGTGGATGAGAGGGGGAAGGTGACAGAGAGGAGATGCAAAAAAAAAAGATGTGAGATTTAAAAAAGACAGGGAGGGAGAGATGCTAGTCGTGACTCTAAAGCACTCAGATATTCACAGAGAGCGCTGGAGCTTGTGTCAGAAAGCACTTACTCACACTTACACACATATATACACACACACTGACAGAATAGAATATGAGAGCATTGCAGCACTGGCTGGATGTGTCCCAGCAGTTACTGCACTAATGCTCACTGCAGCAGACGGGAGTGTACAGTCCAGACTGGAACAGAACAGAGTGAGAAAGAGAGGAAGGCAGAAACCAGACCAGTACAGAGGATAGAACAGAGCCATTTAGATGGAGAAACTAGTCTGAATGCTTGAACATAGATATTGTGCAAGCTAAAAAAAAATAGGATCAGTGGAAAGAGGCGGAATTGACAAGGCACAAAAGCACAATAATCGACCTGATAAGGAACAGGAATAGGTGTTGTCGGCATGTCTCGCTCTATGAGGCTGCTGCTGCTGCAGAGGTCCTTCAATGACCACCTTAGGTCCTCTACCTCCAAAGCCCTAGATATGCTCAGCAAGACCGCTCGAGAGAGTCGACTAGCAGGTGAGTGGCGAAGGCAGTGACAGACACAGCAGGTGTATGTATGTAGGTATCTGTACAGTCATTGTTCCAGGACATACAGTTGTAATTCACTCCAAGCACATGAAGTTTCAGATTCTTTAACAAGATACACAACAGGATGGGAAAACTGCATTGTCATTGTCTCAGATAGAAGATAGGAAACGCTGCAAGGCTTCTGTAAAGTGAACAGTGTTTCTGACAAACAGATCAATAGACAGCATTTAATGGATGAGTGTGGATGCTGCAGCTGAGAGAAACAGGCACTGACTAGTTCAGATGTTTCTTTAAGATGATCATTGTCAGGTTTGTGTCATATTTAGGTTTTTCTCATGCTTTATGTGACAGCAGGTCTATTTGTGTTAATGGACGTGCATGTACAAGGATACATTTCTCTGTGTAGGACTTTGAGATAGCAGTTGGTATTTTCCCTCTTACCTGCTTTCCCCACAGTTGCTTCAAAACTGGATTTTGCCCATGCATAACTAATGAGATGGTTGTACACATGCAGGACTGAATGCATTAGAAAAGACTTCCAACTCCCTGGCTTGCTTGCTTTTAAATAATACAGATAGCCCTCTATCATATAAGAGCAGCAGCAAAGAAAATGGATTAACAGAGGTGCTCTGGAGGAATGTTGGTCGATATCATCTGCAGGTCCAGGCCACTTCAAAGTGTTTTGAAGACAGGCATAATCATCTTTAAGGTTCACGATGACATGATGTTTGGCTGCATCAGGTTTGAAATCTTGACACCAAGTCAGTTGGTTTGCTTCTTTTCAAAGGAGGTAACATAATTTTCCCACTGAATCCTGAGGTCAGTCCCTGTGGCCTAACCTCTTTATTGAAGTAGAGAGCACCAGGTGATAAATATCTACTAACAAACAAAGTCCAGGTCAGGCTGTTGAAACATAGCTCACTGTCCCACATGAAAGAGGGAAGAGTTGAAAAGTGGGTGAAAGAATTACGACAGCATCTAATTACAGCTCTACTGACATGTCACTAATTTCTCTTCTTTTAATTTGCTCTCTTTCGTCAAGATGTAGGCAGAATGTTGTGGCTTTGACAGGAAATGCATGTGTAATTAAACCATTCTAACTGTCTGTAAATTAATTTGTGTGTTCCTGGCCATAAAGTGCAGGAACACATTGTACTGAACCAAGAGAGCTGTAGGTGTCTTAGTTAGCATGTCTGTATATACATGCCATTAAAAGGTGGGGTATGCGATTCTAATCCAATACACGTCTTTTTGTCAAATTCAGCGAATATCTCCTCACGGTCCGCTAGCTGTCAGTTCAGTGTGCATGCTGAAAAAAAACCTCTGGTGTTTGTACACAGCCCTGGCTCTGTAAATGGGAAATAAACAAAGTGGCTCGGACCGGGCCACACAACACTATTCCAGCCATTCCAGCCATGATTTGTGTGTCAGGTAACGTTTAATGACTTGCCCACAGACATTCAGCTTACTTTCTAGTTTGCCAAGATATGCTGTTGTTGTGATGTTTGCTATAGTAGCAGGAGAGTTGTGAGTATTGCTGTCAGGAACTGGTTTGCTGGCTCTGGGAAACGTCTCGTCCTCTCTGGCTGTTAGCGTCGCAGGAGCAACTATAGGGACAGTTTGCTAACCCGCAACCTAGCTAAGCTAACCACCAACCTAGCTAACGTTAGTTACACTGCTTGCTGTGTCGTTGTTCGCTCTATACCATGGTATTTGTAATGGTATTGGATTTCTCCAGAATAGCATACCCACCTTTAACCTCTAATGAAACTTCATCATAAAAAGCTTTCAGTGTGGAAGTTGCCTTAAATGATGACTCATAATCAAATTGTCCTGACTCCCTAACCTTTTAAACTGTATTTTATATATGATTATAATTTGTGTTTTTATTTTATGCTACCAATTAAATATGACTCAGTTTGGCACCCTGTGAAAAATATTCCAGACCTAACTAACTTTTCTGGTGGCAAAATGGTCTTGAACTGCCATGGAAAAATCAGCGAGGACTTATTATTCTTATTATAACACACATAAAGATGACAATATTTCAAAATGTGATCCTTGATCATGTGCATTAGCTAATAACACTCAGGGTATGGACTGCATGTCAGTTCTGTGCAGCATCACACATCCTGAAACCCAATAACCTTGTTGACCTTCTTCACCCTTGTTATCCCTGTGATCACATCACAAATTTAAGCATGTTTACAGCTGAAGGGGAAAACGTGCATGAGAACACTGATTATATCCACTGACAAAACCCAGCTGTCACTCACAGTCTTTGTGCACACTGTCTTTTGGAGACGTCATCAAAAAGAGCACTGCTTTGTCAGCTATTGCCCCTGGGAGCCCCCTTAAATCAACCCCCTTTCAAAACAGAGCTTCTTCAGGCAGTGAAGGTGTATGAATGGAACTTTTAAGGGCCCAAAGCTTCAAACAGACATCTTTTTCTGATCCCTCCCTTTAGGCCAAAGGTATGAAATTCCAACAAAACAGTAACAGATACTGTAGCATTAAGGCTGCACATAAGTGTGGACCTTCAGCCTTTTCATCAGCTCATGATTAATAGTTCTGAGAATTTCAGTTTACCATAGAAAAAGTTTCTCTCTTGCTGAAAATGCCAAAAGCCTTGAGACTTAAGTTGTTCTATGATTCATCTTATGCTGCTAGATTCAATGCTTCACGACCTTGGAAAACATGAATAAGATGATGTCTTTATTTAGTAGGATAGGATAGGTTAAATATGGACAGCAGACTCAGGACTCAGTAGAAGAGAACAGAGTCTGGAAGGAGTGGCATGCCTTCTGCTCTGTTTTAAATCATTTTTGCTAAAGTACAGACAGGTCAAAGGGCATCTGGAATCAGGGTAGATAGCAAGAAAGAAAGAGGGCAACGACATAATATGTCATCATACTTGCCTGCAAAATATTTCCCTTAGTCTGTTCATTAAGGACTCAAGTCAAATCGTAAAGTTTACTGTCATACAGATTTGAGATTAGGGCGTTTTAGCTAAGCTTTTGGTTTTTGTTGTGCAGAAGATAGCATTAGGAAGCTTGTGGTTTTAATTTTTGTTCAGGGTAATCCAAAACTACAGAGATTCAATTGTAAGCTTTTTTTTTGACAGTGGACAAAAATAAATACAATGTAATGCAGTACATCACAAAATATGAAAACATTTGGACTGTTGCGCAACAATCACTCAGCCCCAAAACCCTAAAGTAAATGGAACTCTTCAGGTAATGATTCATTTCTATTATATAAGATGCAATGGATTTTAATGAATGCAGAAGTGTTAACAGTAGTAGAAAAAGACCGATGAGCAGTTTGATCGGTCAGAGTCGCAGCACTCAGCACCGAGTGTACAGTAACTCACTGAATTATGTCAACACCACTCAGCACATGAATTATTTTCATGTCACTTACACTGACTTTTTCTCCGCTGACACTTACGCATGTGCTCGCCGTCCTGCCCTTGCACTGAAACATTTTAGGTGACCTGGATATTGTATAACAGTCTCTCTAGATGTCATGTTTACAGAAAATCCACATTTTGTGTCAAGTCTCATTTATAATGCAGTGCCACTTCTGTAGGATTGCGGTGTGATGTAATCATGGATTTCATCAAGGTGAAGTTTTTTTCTGCTCTTCTTTTACACCACTCTTGGCTGGTTACCGGATAGGCCTAATTAGTTTATTATGCCTATCATAATGCTACCGGGCCAATGCTATTGCATAACAACCAATTTGTCAATCAATCCATTTTCCGAAGTCATTTGAAGGGAGGTAATAGGCCTATTAGGTTGGTTAATTTCACCTTGGATTTTCTCTTAATATCAGCTGTAAATACAGTCACATGTTTATCCAGATTTTCATCTTCTAATAGTTAGAAAAACAAAGACTTTGGGCTCTATTTTTGTGAACCTGGGCATAAGCACAAACCTCAAGCAGTTTCTTTCATACCCTTTGAAAGCAGTTCACTTCTATAGTGGGCTGTAAGTTCAGCAAAACTGATATTGATGTGTGGAAGGTAGAGACTTTGAGGTGCAATTATGCATTGTCTGCCTTGCTTGTTTGTGAAATTCAGTGTCAGTAACTTTCCCTTCACTCTCAGAATGCACCTAGCATACAGTCGTAGTTGGTCATTTCAAAGTTTTTTGCTGCCCAAGTAAATTAGATTCCAATTACATTCAGACTGCAAAGTACAAACTGATTAAAATTCTCAGAGTAATAAGTTCATCTGACCCTGGGTGCACTTGAGATGGAAGTTTAAATTGTTTTAATGGTGTAGTATCTTCTCCACTAATGCCTCCTCAGGATGGCAACATCCTTGCTATATTCCTAATTATTTTCACTGTATAAGCAGCCTACAGGTTTGGTGTGCGTAGGTATTTAATGTGCGTAAGAACTCCCTAGTGGCCCAGTGGTCTTACACACATGCCATGCAATTGCAGCATTTCCGGTTCACATCTAGCCAGGTATTTGTTGCAACATGCTAAACAAAAAGGTGTACTGGTTGAGCAATTTGTAAGAAAGTGAAAGAAGTCAAAGTCATCTTTCATTAAAGAGGTTTGTGTAACTTTATAGAGGCCTGTGTGTGCGCCTTCACCAACTAAAGCCAAAATAAAGGGCACAGACTGCCTGCGTTTGTGCTAAGTCTTAGTGGAGCCACAATTAAATGCCAAAATGAATACCAAAATTGCATTGCACTACCAAATCTGTATTACCACACCCCCAGCTAAGCCACTCCATTCATCTTGGCAAGCACAGGTGGGTCCCTTTCAAACCACAAAATGACTACACAAGCACAGGCGGACAAAACCCTGCTTTGTACCAGATGAAATTGTCAATCTGTAACCAACTGAACCAAAGTGGTTTGGACAAAAATGACCCACTGACAACCTGACATTGCCATCCATAGAGCCTTGTGTACTTCCAATAAGGGGAAAACTTAATGTCATGCACTGGTTTGGTCAAGGTTTTTCACCATATGCCAAACATCACTATCAATACTGTACTGCAGCTGAGAGAGACATGAAGGTCATAAAATACTCCTTTGCCTAAACACATTTGAGTACAATAAACAAAATAAAAGGTCTTATGGGTTTGTGTATGTGTGCCCCTACTTGTGCTTGAATGTGTTTTTTGTTAAGTGGCAACCAGGCTTTTGTATGGGGCTTAAGGGTGGGGCAGTGGGAGGTCCATAGACATGTTCCGGTCTACTCAAGCCCTGACTACTGTTAAACCACACAGATGTCCTGGGCCTATTGTGGCCCTACAGGACTCTACAGGGACCCAGCAGGGCCATTTCACGCCTCAAGGACGCCCAAAGAGGAAGTCAAAAAGGGCGCACCGCTGTGACATCAGCAGAAATATCTTTGAATGAAAGCGCAGCAGGCAACCATGTAACAAATTAGCTTCAACAAGATACTTTCACCCCAACAATGGACAGAGCTATTATAGTTTAATCAGGGATTTAGCTTGAAAACATGAGAATTAACTTCAGATAGACACATATGAAATCTGTACGTCTTCTACATATTTTGTAGACAACAAGCACTTTAAACACCCATGGCTGCCTTGCTTTGCTGTTGAGCTTTAGCTTATTATCCTCAGCTGTTTGTTGGGTGGCGGCATATACATTTGTGGTCAATTAAAGTGTTTGTGGTTTTGCTCCCAACATGTGTTTCAACCCTGGTTAGTTCTTGCAAGTTCTCACAGCACATTTCTGTCCCTTAAAAAGATACATTTTCCATCTAAATCTTGATGTCAAAGTGAGCAAGTGAGACCACAACACTGCAGTAATTGTTGAATCTTTTCTTGGTGTCTTCAGATCTGTTTTATCATGTGGTCACTCCTGTGGCTTTATTTGAGCACCTCAACTCACTAACTCTGTAGAACAGCATGTGATGTTCCTTCTGTGCACCAGTTCCCTTGTTGGCATGTAACGTTTCAGTATGCTTTCACATTTAGGTCAAGCTGCTCAATTTGTTTGTCTATAAATAGCACCTCCTTATTATTTTATCAAGGCAGATTAACTGCTCCACTGTCTACTTTTGTGCCTGCATCCCATCCTAGTCATGAGGATACGAAAAAGTAGGCCAAGAACATTATTTCCTGTCATGTCTGTTTGTGAGATTTTATTCAAATCCATGTGTGTCTCATGAGTGAAGCATGGCACACTTGAACTACTAAAATAGTCGTAAAAACAGTGTTGTTCAGTGTGGGTGTGTACGTGAGTGTGAGTGTCAGAGCATACCTAAAAGCATGCACAGACTCTTTCACTGTGTTAGCATGTGTATGTGTGCGCTATAACATTACAGCCAAGCTCGACTAGACATGACTATGGGACATGTGCCAGGGACATACTTTATTATCTCTCTCGGCCTCATCATCCCTCTTTTCCTATCTCTATATTTGCTTTGCATTTTTTAATCCTGCACTTGACTTCAAAAACATGTCAGTCAAAACTAAAGTTGCATTTCCACCACTTTTCCCAGGGACTAGGAACTTTTGGAGGAACTCCAAACCAGGGTCTAAATTAAGTTTCAGGGACATGATTTTACCCCCCAAAAGTTTCCAAAAGTACAGGAACTTTCGGGGTGGGGCTTGCTGCGCTGAACATTTCTGATTGGTCGAGCTCCGACCAGCGGAGCAGCAGGTGGTTTGACAATCTGAATCGATGCGTTGCTGGGTCACAGGCCAGCCTTCTCTGGGGCTGTTGGAAGCCATGGTGGAAGACACAGAAATTAATGACCAGTCGGTTGAAGGTAAATCACATACAGGCCACATGCTGCTTGTTAATTGAATTGCAGGTGATGTGTTTAATAAGTTAAAACAGTAGAGTTATACAGCTGTGTGATGGGTGTAACCTAATGGTAATTTGCCTAATCTTCATGGGTCTTTAGACCGCAGTAGAAATACACATTTTAGTTCCCTGAAAAGTAGTTCCTGGGAATAAAAGTTCCAGGTACTTTGGGTACAAATGTGACTTAAATTTGTCTTGTGGTTCCCTCAGGAAGGAAGATATGGAAATTATGTTTGCAGCCAAAATCAAGACTTTATAAATACATAATTTATATAAAAAAATAAAAAACAATATGTGTAATTATACCTTGATATCTATAAAGCATGAAAGCCTATTCTTGACCTTGGGCATAATATTTTGACTAAACAGCACCAACTCAAAGTCTACTTACTACCTTTTCCAGAGCCTTCAGTCATATGTCAGAGTCTTCATCAACAAAGTTTGCTCAGTTGTCATGGAGATGGATCTGCTGACATGCAAGCTCAGTAGCTGACATGATTTCATCCATAGCGCTTCTTCTCGTCTGTTATGGCTTAAAGTGGAAGTTAATTCTTGACATTAGGAATAGTAGTTTGACAAACAATCCCAGCTCAAGGTCCACTCACTAGCTTTAAGTCACTTTATTCACAGAAGACAAAATGTTTTCAGCCATCTGGCCTTCATCAGTGTCACAATCATGCAGTGTAGATGCCTCTTAAATAATAAATATATAGGCGATCCACTCAAGGTAATTGGTATTTCACCTGGCAAGGCAATGAGCTACATAACAACCAATGAGCATCCAGCTTTGGAACAAGGAAGCAGGTAGAAACTAGTTCAACACAAAAAATGTGAGCTCTGTTCATTAGACATACTAATCCGTCAAATTCCTTCACATATCAAATGTTAATAGGAACTCTAATCATAAATAGACACTATATCAGAATATACAGCAAGTAAGGACTATCTATAACCTTATAAAATAAATTATGTGGGATATAAATATACACTGTGGACATCAGGCGAGGGCATTCATTAAACAGTGAAAGTCCAAAGGCAAAAATTACAGAAATACCTCTGGATTGTATTCTTCATTCAGGCCATTGAGGTGTAAAATGTTAAGGGTATATATTCAGAAGCATTCACTTTTCAATAGAGATTTTTCACCATCACCACCTTTGTAGATAGCGTTGTAGATCTTTTTTTTATTGAGTTCAACCCTCCTCTGTCATCATTGGTTTTTACCTTTCAAATCAGCCATTTCTTGAGATATTTGTATTCCAAATGTTTGTCTTTTTAGTAAGACTTGAAAAGCAAATGAAAAGTATTGTGAGCAGTCTGCAAGTTTTCAGGCTCTTTTACTGTTGAATCAGTCTTTTTCTTTGCCTATATTTCAGCAAAAAATGTTCACCGATTGCTATACAATGTTTTGTTTCATTGTGTGACACCAATATGTAAAGAGTCAACTAGCTATTAATTCAGTTTGAGACTGCAGTTTGGCTCAGCCGGTGTGAGATGATGTATTGATGGCTTTAGTCTGTTTAATTATTAGCAGAAATGTAATTAGATGTGATTCTACATTAACCACAGCCTGTATCAACACAATAAATAAGGCTATTTGACCTTTTGATAAATGATAAGCATATGTACATCTCACTGTTTGTAAGGTTTCCAAGGTCTTCAAATTTCTTCAGTGCAGTAAATGATCACATTATTATTTTGTGTCTGTATATATGAATGTAGAAACCACCGTAAGGATATAGAGTGTATATCATTTCTGCTCCAGTGGGCTTGTGTTAGTGAACCATATTGTCCGCTTCCAATTTGTTTGGTTTGGTGAGGTTATTCTGACTGATTGTCCTACGGTTAAATAGGTGACTAGTAGTCACTTAACTTGACATGTGTGTGAGGGTGAACACTATTGATATTTATGATTGAATTAGAGTCCTTCAACGCTGTTCCTGTTCAATGATTTAAAGCCCCCTTGTTTCTGCCCCTGTGGACGCACAAGGCTGCTTGTTTCGAAGACTCTGGAATGTTTTGCTAAACCCAGTGACTCCAGCAAGCTCACGCCAAACTTGTTTACTTTGCTTGTTCTACCACACTCCCTCTCCTTCAGTCTTTTCTCACTTTCTCTTTTTAATACATGAACTCACTCAATGCATCTTTTGACTCTCTCATTATAATACCCCTCTCTGTTTTATTGATCCAGCAATCAGTTTGTTCTAAAACTCTGAACCTTGCAACATAAGAGCCACGTCGACCATCTTTTAGCACGACATTCTAGCATCACAGCAAATAACGAAAATAAAAAGAAAATAACACAGTATAGGTCCTAAGCCAGATCTGAGCCCTCAGCGTTATGAGCATGTAGCTACAGCCTCAGTCTGCTGATTCGTGAGCAGAATCCTAATCCCTATAAAGCCTATTCTTTGATTTCTGTTTCTCTTCGCACTAATCATCACTCAAGTGAGACGTCTAGCACTTTCCACAAGTAGCCCACTTGATGCACGCTCTTGACTTCTCATTGTCCCATTTGCTGCCCATGCTTTACTCCTGCAGCTGTAAGCTGTCATGTGATTGTTCAGCACAGAACTTGGGCAAACACTCATCTCCCTCACAGAATCGAACATCTAGATATAACTGAGCTGGAACAACACGCTTGCTATTTCAAGTGACCATTGACATTGTACCGCTTGCAGAGCAGACCCTCTCAGAACTCCTGATTTGGCAAAGCTTGAGATTCCCAAAGTGGTGTGCACAAATATTTGCACACATTGTGGAATTCGCTCCTGCCTCGGCACTCGAGAATGTCTGATTTCACACCGCAGACTTTCAGGCCAGTCCACTCCTACACCTTTCCTTCCTCTGTCAGCAGAAATGGTGTGAGTGCTGTTGTGAGCAGTTCTGCTTTGTTGGCAGAGACAGAGCTGTCTTTATTACCTTGAGTCACTGAGGCTGTTTATACCTAGCAATAACATTCGTCTTGGGTGATCCGATCACAAGTGGACAGCTCCAAATACGTCAGTTCAGACCTGGCATTAGAATGCATCTCCACATGTGCTTCGAATGACCACTTGTGATCGGATCTCACTTCCACTCTATATGCAAATAAACACGTACATTATTTTTGTTTGAAAATACCTAATGTGTTGTTGAATTTGATGAATTTACTGTTTATCAGACCAAAAATGAGACAAGAATTAGGTTGGAAAAACAAAAGACACCGCTGGAGCAGGGTGTTTATGGGGGCCGGACCTCACTGATTACTGTACAAAAACACAAATGTATAACTTTATTTACTGATTTTGGTGAAACTGGATCATATTTTATGGAGAAAATATTTTCTGGTTTTCCCTCTAATGTCCTCCGGTGCACTTTTGCCTGAAAGGATTACATTGCAGCTGGACAGCTACAGTTAGCTGTACTGCTAGCGGTTACTTTAGCAACAAATAAAGCTATTTGTCCATCAGGAAACTTCATAAATCACAGAGAGTTGAGGCAAAGCAGTTGTAGAACATCAGACAGCGTGTTTCGTGTGTACTCCAGCCACAAGAATCCATTTTGCCTGTTATTGTGGCTTCTTGTTGTTTCACACTTTACTTCCGCTTACGCAGAGGACGTCCATTGGGTGACACATTGGCATACACACTGATAATAGAATGTGGCCACATGGGGCCCAGACCACCTCCACCTGTGGACTGAGCGATCAGATCTCAATACTCAATGAGTCTTGGGTGCATGTACACCTGTACTTAGAGCTGTCCACTTGTGATCGGATCACCAGGTGTAAACAGGGCCACTGTGTGCGGTGTGCCTTCCCAGCTTTAATCAATACTACTGGGTCGATTGGTGCTGTGTTAGAAGATAGTCATGTACTGTCAATGAGAGAACCAGGGAGGGAGACAGCAGATTATGGAGTGGAGTGAAGAGAGAATTAGAGAGAAAATGTGTCAAGAGGTTCAAATGACCCTACATGATTTATAAACATCTACAAACAATGAGGGCTTTTGCACAATAAAAGGATATAAAAGCACAACTGTATCTTCAATCCATAAAGGACAGGAATTTCATCATCAGCACATTGTCAGTGGTGTCAGTGTAGACAGATGATGGCTTAATGGTGCGTAACAATTTGTGGTTTGATGATTGCTTGAGACTGAATTAACTAATACAACTAATTATAGTAGCTATACAATATAGGGAGGGAGGCCACTCCTGAAAAAAAGCACATGGCAATTACAAAAGGCAACAAAGGACTTGTATGACATAAAAGATCAGATGTTCTGATAAAAATTATGTGTGCACATAATAGGTATGCATTCATGTGTATCATGACCTTAAGTGAAAATGCTGGGAATAAAAACCAGGATATGATGAACATAGACTTGGAATTTCAGGATAATTAATTCACTACAACATATAACCCTATGAGTGTGTGTCTTTGCATCCGTTGGTACCTCCTCCATGCACATCCATCCATCCTCACCTGTGAGGCATGAAGAAAGATGGGAGGTTGAGGTCAGAATATGACATCTGAGTAACAGTGAATGGATGTAAATGTCCATATGGACTGCATAGCAGTTGTGTAGGAAGATATTTCTACATATTTAGAATGGCCAAGCTATCAGATTATAATAGTTGGTTTGACAGGCAGTCAGTGTCTTAAAAGCTCAGAATTTTAGTACCTGTCATGCTAGTGATGCAGTGTTTAACAAGATTTGTGATGTGAGACAAGAGGAAGATGATGGCGTGACGACTCGTCACTGGTCATTAGTTGTAAAACAGCCACATTCCAGAAGAATCTATTCCAGATGGATACTTACAACAAGTTTTAGTGCCCCATTAAAATGGTCTCATCTCTGGTGACTTAACTGCCTCTTGGGGTGCCTGATCTCATGTTATTTTGTTTGTTTACTCTCCAGTGGGCCTTCATTTCCTGTGTGTCTGCTGCTTTTTGTGGCTCTAGCAGGTCTTAGTGGGTTAGCCATCTTTAATTAAATCAGTCAATCCACAGGGGATTTTGAGCTAATCCTGTTGCTCTTGTTGGTATTTTTGACCCTTCAAATGCCATTGATTGGGGGCATTCTCTTACAGTTTTGGAGCAATGAGTCATGATCAAGTCTTCTGATTTGGCTCTTTATTGGAAAGAGTCCAAGAGTTAATGGGAATGACACTGATCTCAAAATGGAATTTAACTTTTGCCCCATAAGAAAAGATTTTAATGCATGTTGCAGTCATGAGAGTAAGTCTTAACACAGATCTGATAATAACAGCCAGGAATACAAATGTTAACCTAGATACCGGTCCATTTAAAATGGTGCCATGTGATTCATAAACACTAGCAGATGTCCCTCACTGTGTGTCTGTCTATTAGTCTTGGGACAGAGCAGTGTGATACTAATAGCCATCACGTTAAATGAAATCTACTTAGAAATGATCAGAGGTCGGGATGTTGTCGCTGTGTTTTCAGAAACACAAACACATTGACCCATTTTCTCATGTGTCACTCCAATCACCAGCATAAGACATGCTGTGATTATCATCATCCCACTTGCCTGCCAGCTAAATTTAAGCAAGATTGTATCATTTAATTGGAGCGTGTGCACGCATAAGTTTTCCCCAAGCACAGAAAAGTAAAATGCTAGACAGCATACTTTACTTGAGGATGATGATCCAACTGTACAGCTGATTGCAACTATTTATGGAGATTTTTATCTTACACTCAGAATAGATGTTTTTCTTTTCGATGTAGGTCACAAGACTGCATGAGTCACAGAAGCTGTTGGAAAATAAAACTTGCATAGACATTTGGGCTTGGGTAGAGTATTAATCAAATTATCATGTTTTCCAATAAAGGGAAGTTAAAAAGTAAAAGTATTTGCAGTACAATATCTTAAAACTCTTAACAAAATGATGATAACTGAAGACAATTTGGATAAAGGAGAGGAATAGGAAGAGAGATTTTGTCCTCTGCAATTGTGCTATACCAATACTATATGCTGGGAATACTGACAATATGTCTTCAACCACTCATACTTGACTGCAAATACACAAGTTGCCACATCAGTGAAATGGTTCTATGTATTTGTGCAGTCAAGGACATAGTTACATGCCTAGACCTCTCCTTACATATTGTTCCTGGCACTGTACCAGTACTTTAGTTTGAATTTCAGTATGGTGCCCAATAACAAGACTAAGAGTCTACAGTCATGCTCTGTGAGGCTGTACTTAAGCACAGTGGTGCTTTGAGCTAAATGCTAATGTCAGCATGCTCACAATGACATTGCTAACATACTGATGCTATGTAGGTATCATGTTTACCATATTCACCATCTTAGTTAAGTGCACTAAAAAGTGCAGCTGAGGCTTATGGGAATGTCAATAGTTTTGCAGGTAATTGGTCATCATCCAAAGTATTGGACGCATTTGAATTTTGACCTGTTGGTGGCGCTAGAGGAAAAGTCAGGGGGTTCTCAAAGTCATAAGGATTCATCCTCTGGTGACCGTGACTGTACATACCAAATTTCATGGCAATCCATCCCATAGTTGTTGAGACGTTTCAGTCTGGACCAAAGTGATAGACTGACCAACCAACCGACCGACAAACCGACCAACAGACTGACATTGCCATCCCTAGAGCCATGCTGCCAGCCTGGCTAAAAATGGGAGGATAAACATTGGCAAATGTTCAATTTCAATGCCATATACCATAACAAGGTTGAGGGTGTGTATACAACAGTGAGTGGGTTTATGCACACTCTGACAAAAGCCAATCGAATCTAATCATGAGATAAACGCAATACTAAAGCTATCATTTCCAACGTCCACATGAATATTGAAATCACTTACTTTATCAATTACTTTATCTGTTTTAGGGACTAAACTTGATAAAAATTCAGAATAAGGACCAGGAGCGCAGTACACTATAACAAACAAAATTGGCTGTCGTGTTATCCAGGTTGGGTGTGAAAGACTAAGAACAAGGCTTTCGAATGAGTTATAATTTAGTTTAGGTTTAGGGTTGATTAATAGGCTTGAGTTGAAAATGGCTGCAACGCCACCTCCTCGACCAGTGCCTTAAGGTATGTGAGTATTAATATGTCTGGGCGGAGTGGATTATTTTAGCCTAACATATTCTTTATGACCCAGCCAGGTTTCTGTAAGACAAAATAAGTCAATATGATACTCTGATATTAAATCGTTCACTAGTACAGCTTTAGATGACAGAGATCTGATGTTTAAGAGTCCACATTTAATTCTCCTATTTTGTTGAGCTGTTTGAGTGGTGGTCATTTTGTTAAGGTTTTTGTGTTTTTATATTAACTTTTAGATTTTATTCATTTAAGTGGTTGGGGGGCAGACACCGTCACTAAAGAGTTTGGGGTGGGCAACTCTGCCTCCTGGTCTCAACTCTGGGTTGTCATGGTTTTGGTCCACTAATAAATTCGGCCAGATTTCTAGATATGAAAGCTGCTGCGTCCAAAGTGGGATGAATGCCGTTTCTCCTAATCAGACCAGGTCTTCCCCAGAAAGTCCAGCAATTATCTACAAAGCCCACATCGTTTGCAGGACACCACCTTGACAGCCAGCGGCGGAATGAAGACATGCGGCTAAACATGTCATCACTGGTCAGGTTTGGCAGGGCCCAGAGAAAACTACAGAGTCTGACATTGTCTTTGCATGTGTACACACCGACTCAACATTAACTTTAGTGACCTCCGATTGGCGTAATCGGGAGTCGTTACCGCCGTTGTGAATAACAGTCTTACTGTATTTACACTTATCTTTAGCCAGCAGTTTTAAATAGGAATCAACATTGCCCTCTGGCCCCAGTAATACATTTGACTATGGTCGCTGGTGTCGCTAACTTCACGTTTCTCAAAATGGAGCTGCCAGTAATCAGAGTTGGTTTCTCACCGGGTGTGTCGCTGAATGGGGAGAACTTGTTAGAAACATGAACAGGTTGGTGGTGAATTGTGGGTTTCTGCTTAGGGCTATGCTTCCTTCGGACAGTCACTCAGCCTCCCTGGTTTCCCGGCTAACAGGAGCTTCCTCTTGTCGGTCCGCACTAGCTACTGGGGGCTGGCTAACTACAGCAGCTAATGATTGAGTTCCCATGTTGCGGAACAGCGTTTACAATTCACTAAGCCTTGCCTCCAACACTACAAATAAACTACATTTATTACATGTACCATTGTCACTAAAGGAGGCAGAGGAATAGCTAAACATTTGACACACCAAGCAGGAGAGAGCAGGAGAGTGAGAGGGAGAGAGAGAAGCCATTGCTAGCTGCTAAGCTAAATAATGGTAGCTAGTAAAACTGAATTGCATGTAAACTGTGGGTTTAGCGAGAAAGTCGTTAAAAGGAATGAGCTATGAGTGCTTGAGCAGAACTAGTGTACGTTTAAATGTATAGCAGATAGTTAGTCACTATAATGAAGAATCAAACAAAATGAACTGTGATAAGCCAGAGCAGTAAAAATACGCTACTGGTAACACACCAGTGCCCAGAAATGAGACAATACGCTTACCGCAGCACGTTTTGGACTAAATGCAGGTCAGGTCATAAAGTTGCCATGAAATGGCATCAAATTGATACAGTACTATATGTAAGCACAGGTATACAATCTGTTTATGCAGCAACTTTTGAGGTACTTGAAATGTTTATTTCCTGTTTTAAAGAGTCATGAGATGAGTGGCAGGTCTAGTGCTGACATGGCCAAACTTAATTTTGTGTCTCTTTCCCTGCTCATTCCAACGGAGACCTCCAAGGAGCTTCAACATAATCTCTCTTTAGACTGAGCGCCCACTTAATGTCCGTTCCTCCCTCTGATCGAGAGGTGTTGCAGGTGACCTTTCACCTTGTAGTCACTCAGGGATCGTAACCCCGTTGCCACCATGAATGGGTGAACACAAGGCCACTGGCTGAGTGTCCAGGCCGACCTCCACTTTAACTCCTTACAGCTGGTAATAATACTAGCACTGGAGCGCTTAGCATTAGCATGTTGGGTAAGTAACACTTTGACAACTTAATGTCTTTTGTGTGTGTGTGTGTGTGTGTGTGTGTGTGTGTGTGGTTGTGGTCAGGGTCAGTGAACATAATGTGCGTCCAGCATTTCTTGGACTAAGTGCACTGACACGTCACAAAGTTGATCCCTTGAACACAACATTTTTCATTCATTGGTAGCAGGTCCGTAATGTTCTGAACTAGACATTCTGGCAATGTTATGAAAATGAGGGTTTATTTGATTTTGCCTGAGGTGGCGTTGGACCTCCAGTTTTTTTCTAACAGAGATTCCTGTGAGTGTGTTTGTACCTTTATCAAATAGCTTTCTTTTTAAACATAATGAATGGTAAACATGTTGGGGGTTTTTTCTCTTTGTCTGTCTTTCTGCAGGGTCAATATAGCTGTCACGTGAACCACTTGAGTGGCTCTTACCAATACGCACGCACTGAACTGATGTGAGCTAGAAAAGCCTGGGTGTCTGAAGCCTCATGAGCATGACAGTTTTGAGGATCGAGTTCAAAACCTGCTGGTGAATAAAGCCAGAACTCAGTAACCCAGCAGCCCCTTTTCTTTATTTGGTTGTCCTTTGCTTGCCTCATTGCCTTAATGCCATTAGCACTAAAAGCGAGAAAGCAAAGGGGGATTTTGTCTTGTTTTTTTTTGTTTTTTTTAGGCCTGAAACATTTTTCTTCAGGTTTGATCTCTCTGTGCCCATACCCTCTCAACAAAAGTATTAGAAGGACATTGTTGTCCTCTGAGAAAATAGGGATCATTGTTTGAAAAAATTACAGTTGCATGTGACTTGCACTAGCATCATGTGGTTTTACGTAGTATGAAATTATAACATTTTTGCAATTTAAATGAAGGAATGACAGCTTTCCTTTTTGTCATTTACAGCATGAGCAACTGTTACTTCAGGTTCGGAATTTTTTGACAACTAAAGAAAGATAAATTCCAATCCATAATCTTAGGGAGGCTTGAATCTATCCCAGCATGCAGTGGACATGCTAAAAAGTCACTTTGGATTGCTAAAAAGCCAGGAAATGTCGGCCAGTAAGTAGGCCGGTTGGTTGGTCGATCGGTTGGTCCACCACTTTCGTCCAGACTGAAATATCTCAACAGCAATTGGATGAATTGCCATGAAATGTTGTACAGGCATTTGTGGTCCCCTAAATCTTCTTATAGTAGTACCATGATGTTTACATTTTTGTTTTTTTGTGCCTTGACAAATTTAGGGTGGATTGCCATGAGTTTGGTACATATGTTCATGGTGCCCAAAGAATGAATCCTAATGACTTTGGTGACCCCATGACTTTTCCTCTAGTGCCACTAGCAGGTCAAAATTTTAACTCATCCTGTGAAATATCTCAACATCTACATGATGGATTGGTACAACATTTTGTAAAGACATTAATGAGATAGATAATGAATCCTAATGACTTGATCTCCTAAATTTTTGACATCATGGGGATGACATTTGTGGTTTTGAGTGAAATGTCTCGACATGACTAAACTATTGGATGGATTGTCATGAAATCTGGTACAGACAGCCATTTGGTACAGAAATTTGGTACAGACAGGATTATTTGAAATTACTTTGGTGATCCCTTAACTTTTCATCCAACGCCACCATCACTTCAAACTAATTTGTCCAGTATTTTAACTTAAATACTCGCAAAACTAATAACATTCCCATCAACCTCAGCTGTACTTTGTGTTTAGCGCTAATTAGGAATTGTTAGCATGCTAACATGCTGGAATAAGATTGTAAACATTATACCTTCTAAATATCAGCTTGTTAGCATTGTCATTGTGACCGTACAGTTAGTATGCTTAGCATTTAGCTCAAAGCACCACTGTGCCTAATTACATCATCACAGAGCCACTAGCCTAGCTGTAGACTTAGTCTTGTTTTTATCTGGCATTAAAAAGTTTTTCAAAAAAATTATACAGTGTTGTCTGTGTACACAAATCTCCGACTGCCAACTCTGACTCCTTTTTCAAAGTAGGGATCAAGCTTTAGTTCCCACTGAAGCTGACTGCCTCAAACTACCACAGCTGCTACCAGTGCACTTCAACATTATGGTGGTCTGGTCCATTGCTTTTCATCACACTTACTATTAACATAATATTTTATTCTCATGCATCTGTCATGTTGATTTGAACCATTAAACCTTTGATGACAATGTTACCCATAGTATTTTCTTGAATTTCTGCTCGTGTCTTTCCAATAGCAGTGTTTTAAGTTTCATGTACGCTCCTATTTCTTCTTTCTTGGAAAGATGGAGGGACTGGGTAAATAGAGAAGGGTCAGCATGAGAGCCAGAGCCCAATCTGTCGAGCATATGGAGGTTCTGTCACTGCTGCCAACCTCCAGCTGGACAGTATTAGTCCCCCTCTTTACTCAGGGGTTCAGCTATCATTCCCGAGGGACCGATGAGTAGCAGAGGGACGAGGTGGGAGTCCCAGGTCTGACTGCGGCTCCTGTTCATCATGTAAAGTCCCCACCCTCAAACATATCAGTGCTGTCCATTAGCTCCTAAAGTAAATAAACCAACTGTGTCTATGTGTAGGACAGAGAGTGAACGAGTGAGTAAATGAGGGTTCTGGGCATCAGGGCTTATCATATAAAGTGTATTTAAGTGACTAGAGAAAATGAGACTCTGACATTAAGCATTTAAGGATATATACTATTATTATTGATGCTTAACAAGGAAACACAAAAAACTAAACTGAAGACTGATCCACAAAACTAATGAATACTTTAAATAGCTAGTCAGTCATTTTATTTGGCCATTAAAGTGCTTGACCCTGAGTCCTAGTTATCACAGTCCATTCATAACAAGTTTCTGCCTTCTCCTTACACAGCTAGACACATACACTAACTTCCTTCTGTTTATTTTGTATTTGGCTTAATACACCGGATTCCTTAAATTCTTGCGTAGTGGATTTGGGTCAGCTATGCATAAAGACAAACATTTAGATTTTCCAACTGAAGTAAGGCCCTTCATAATCATATCAAAAACCTTTGTTGTTGGTCAATGCTTACAGAAGGCTACCTTAAAAATATGTTAAGCATGTAAATAAACTCAAGTACATACGTAGGTTTGCTCAGGCTCACATAAAAAACAATTTCTGCCCTAATCTCATTTGAGATCACATTTGTCCTGTGAGTCTCATGTCCATCTCTAGTTTAGCAGGTCAAGGTTGTCACATGAGGAGTGAGTTAATATCCACTGGCTGATGTCTGCCTTCCTGCTGTAATTTGTCAGCCCAGAGCTGGAAGGCAGAAAAGTACTTCCACACAAAGGAAAATGAGAGACAAAGAAAGCACTTTAATCTCAAGTGTTTTACCTGGAGGAAGAGAAGACCAGCAATCATTGGAAGCACACCAGCACGGGGTATTTTTGTCAACATGCAAATTTCTCTTATTTGAGGCATATAACATAGTAAAGTAACATAGTGTGTCTTAGGCCAGCACACCTATGCAGTAAATACTATGTGTGTGATTGGTACGGACGCAAGAGACATAAATACCAAATGTATGCTGTTTGGTTCAGCAATCATTTCCGTATCCAGAAATGTTCAATAAAATATACATTATATATTATATATATTAGTAGGTATATTAAGTGAAGATTTTTCATCTTGGCTCATGTAGTGTCAAAACAAAGTTTCAGTTTTATCAAGGTTTTCTGCAATGAAGAGATGTGAAATTGATTTTAGGCACTATTTTTGGTTTTGGTATAGGGTTTGTCATGGTGTGTCTGTCCTTTATCCCATCTCTCTTTGATCTGAGGTAGCACTCTTTTGTTTTATCTTCTGAAAAATGACACTAGACACAGAAGCTGTAAGAAGTTGGGAGCTGGAAGAAATCACTGAAATTCAAACCCGCTCTGTGCACTTTTGCAAAGAAGCCTCTGGATCAGTGATAATCTCCCGGCTGAACCTGGTTTGTGTTTGTCATGACAGCCGCGATGTCTGCATGGTTTGTCACGTGGCTCACTAGAGGTCAGGGTTCAAAGGAGGTCACGGGTCAGAGCAGGGAAGACTAAAGCATCAACTTCCTGTGTTACTCACTGGCTGATTCTGCACACAGAGAGAATGGACATATGGTACTTTGGAATTTGGTCTTCACTCCACTTGTCCAGGACTCCATGACAAAGTCAAAAACAGGAAAGAAAATAGACAAGGGAAGAGAGTTCTGCACTTTCTATTGTCAAAGATGTTATTGGACACCTCAGTATGAGCGTGCACATGCAGGACACACAGTCATATATTTAAAAGAAAATAACATAAGAAAAAACAGGCATGCATTCACAAACATGTGCACCAATTTTTTCACGCTGATGTCAAATATCTCACATCTCCTTGGCACATCTGACATCCATCCACTCCCACCTTGTTCCTCATTTATACACATTTAACCCTCCACAATATTGCTGCAGGGCTCGTCATCTCATTGCAACTTAAATCTTGCAACCAAGGACCCATAATTCATTACTGCTGAAAGATAGCTGGCATACGTTTGACACCCATGCCAACTCCTCCAGCCGTATGCCAAGTCTGCCTGTATCCAGAACAATTCGTCAGGATGTCAGACAATATCAACAGACATTACATTCTTAGGGACTGCTGTCATTACTTTATTGTCCAACAATAATTATTTTAAAACGGCTGTTGCTTTAATGAAGCAAAATCCACACTAGAGCCCATTGGGATTCACATATGGTAGCCATCAAAGCTCTAAGGGAAGATGTCGTGGACAAAACAATCTTACCTCAAGGTCCATTTCGTGCCTGTTCTGAAGCTTTTGATCATATCACATGATCTTCATCAGCAGATGGAGTTCAAATTTCCATTTTTTTCTGACACTTTTCTTGTGGGGGATGTCTTTCAGATATTATACATAGGGTCAAGAAATTTGTACTGACCAATTGCTATTTGAGAATTTGCTAACTTTTTCATTCTGTCTCCTCTCCAAGGCAAGAGAGTAGCACTAATATGGAAAGTAAAGGCTTAACAAATGAAAGTTTGGCAGGCAGAGTAAAAATGTTTTTTTTACAAGGAACAGTACTTTGGTTCTAGTTTTGTGAACATTAAAGTCATATAGGATGAATAAGACATGACAAGTCTTGATTTAATTATTTTGATGTAGTTGATGAACCATTGTGTTCAGTTTGTAGTATCGGGCACTGGGGAGCACAAAATTGTTCCAAATAGTAATTATAATACCTCACTTGGTTTGGAATAGGAATTCTGGAAATTTCCAGGCATTGCAGCACAGCTCAAAATGTTGCTGTGTGTTCGTTTCACGGCTATATGGTTGGCATCATTAACCACTCCCCAAGCATTCAGTTGGTTTGCCAAGCAGACCTCCACCTCTTGTAATTCTTAGAAAATGTGGTCACACACTAACTGTAAGTCTTTATGTGTTGAAATGCCATTTCTCCAGTGTTAGAGCCTGTAGAAGTAAATCGAACCAGCTTGGTTCATTCACTTTAGGCCAGTAACATCTGCACTGTACCATAAAATGTTGTTTTTGAGTCAGTGAGATTAATGGCAATAATCAACCAGCGTTATGCAGAAAAACCACAGCAGTTTTTTACAGGATTTTTAAAGTTGGAATAGAGGTTTCCACTTACATAATATGTACCTGTAACACTGAATGATAAATGTCAGCTTTTATTTTTTGTTGTGTGTCCACTTAATCTTTGTTTCTCCTATTTTTTTTCTACAATCTCATCTCACCAACTTTATTGTACATGTACTATATTATGCTTACTCCCAACCTGTTCTAGTCTGTTTTTTCTGTTTTTATCCACTGAATATAGCTTTTAATGTCAACATTTTCTTTCCTTAATACCACTGTGTCTTTTTCCAAAACCTCTAACAATTGCCCTCTGGTTTTGCTCTTCCTCTGCCATCCCTCTCACACCCTAAAGCAAACCATCACTAATCTTCTTTCCCCATGCATGACTAATAAGAAAAATATGAGCAATAATCTTTAGCTGTGTGTGTGTGTGTGTGTGTGTGTGTGTGTGTTCTTTTTTGGGCTTCTTTATCTTGATCAGGACATAAGAGAGGGCTGCTGATCAGTGGATTTCCTGGTGATCCAGAGCTTTCTTTGTGAAAAAATGTCTTTAAAATACTACTGACTTTGTTTCACAAAAGCTGTGGTTATTTTACTGAACTTTAAATATAAAAGAACAGAACAGCAAATTTAATATACAGAATTAATATAATAAACTACAGTATGTCTAACACCAGAAAGCTTATGTATACAGATGGTGGCATCGCGAGCCTTCTTGTTCCCGTTTGATCACTGATGTTAAAATGTCACATATTTAGTTAGGTTGTGGTGGGCAATATTGGAATGTTCTTTTTGCAACATACTCTGTTTGCAACATCCCTGTTTGTGGGTGAAATACTTAATATCTGGCAGAGAATGTGTAGACTAAAAGACTATCTAAAAGAGTATCTAAAAGTCCTTGCACACCTGTGTATTTATCTCTGTGTGTGTTTAAGTTTACATATATGTGTGTGTGTGTGTGTGTGTGTGTGTGTGTGTGTGTGTGTGTAATGTTAACTTACACACTGTTTGCTTTAGCATTTACACATTAGTGTTGGCCAATAATTCTCTCTACCTCTCTAAGGTTGAGCAGAAGCCACATATGGTAGCGCTTTACAGGGAAACAGTGATTTAACTCCTTTCAGATGGCAGTCATGCTCAAATATTTACAGTCAGTTGAGTAAAAATTTTCAGCAGATTCTGACAACTAATATATTATGGAACAGTTTATATAGTGATTATGACGCACCACATGACCAGAGCTGATAATGAGTCCGCACGGATCCACTCTGTATTAGACATATTGACACAAAGGTCCAAGACCTACAGTATGGCAATGCAGTTGGGCCCGGTCTGGCTCAGGTCCTGGGTTGGGTTTTAGGTACTAGGTACTAGCATCTAAAATGCAACCATAAACCCACAGATTATCATTAATCCTTGGTTTTATGGTGGATAAACCCTATCAACATCTACATGTGTATTTCTGTGTCTTCTTTATGTGCTCTACATGGGCTTAAGGAAGAGTACTTGTTGCCAAGGTAACAGCTAATGGGGATCCAAATACAGCAAACAATAAACTTCCAGGAGAAACCTTTAGCAAGAGGACTGGAACAGTGTTGCTGACTTCACACACGTAGGACTTTATTTTGTGGCAGAGTTTCTGGCTCTCTGATCATGTATTAAAATGCTGACGAGCCAGTGTGCATTCATACATACATGTATGTGTGTCTATTCATGTGTGTTTGGTATACAGTAAGATCATTTGACATACATAAAGTGCAAAAATAGCACCTATAACATCTGTACTCATATTCAGCATCTGCAATTGAATTGCAGACATAAAGGCTGATACTTTTGATGATGTTCTTTGGTTCTTTGAGATTTTATAAGGGAATATGTCTGTAGTGTAAAGATTCTTTACAATCAATCTTGTTTTAAAAAGAAGGCTATTATCCAGGATACCTTAAACCTAGCACTTAGCTTAGCACCACTGAATGTGAAACGTGATGTAGTTTATTTTGTTTTAAATGTGAAATCCTGTGCTTACTTTTTTTTTAACCACCCTGAAATAATGTGTGCATGTGTATGCATTCAAGTGAACTTACAGACAAAACCATATACAAGAATCTATCACTTAAAAGCCCATTATCCTGGCACAATGCACAGATTTGGCAAACTCTTCGTCAATGGTTCATTTTACCTGCTTCAGTGTTTTTTTGTACTTGTGCCCTAATCTAAATAGACCCTTACTGCTATAGTCGACAAGTAAAACTTCACTGATAAATGGAAGGTCCAACTTAAAGCTTTTGTTTTTTTGAACCCCACCACCTGGTTGAAAAATACATGGTATAGTACAACACCGATCCATTGTTTGTGTAAGTGTGTGTGTTCAGCCTCCTGCCTCTATTGTGATCGTGGTCAGTCCATCAAAGCCTGGAGAGGGTGTCGGCGAGGCATTTGGTCCGCTGTCTGCTTCACACTTCCTTTGTTTGTGTGTGTGTTTGTGTGTGTGCTGGTCCAAGCCTCTGTCTCCTTACACTTCCTCCTCGCCATTGTGTGTATGGAAGCACATGCTCTCTCTCTCTCTCTCTCTCTCTCTTTCTAATCAGTGTCTTTTTGCGCTGATCCCCAAGACCATGGATGAGCTATTTCTGGAGATTCCTGTTATGAAAAGATTATTCCTCTCCCTCCTCTGTCCCACTCACTCTCTCTCTCTCTCAGAGAGGACGGCAGAGGACACGCGCTTGTCATTGCAGGCATTTAGATTAAAGTTTCAAGGACAGTGGCAGTACCTTGCCTCTGAATAAAACACAATCACACATACATACAGTAAATTGACAAAGTAGCATTGTAATAAATACGTAAATGCCCCTTTCCTCCCTGTTATTGATTACTTTATGACCTACCCATCGATTGTGACAAGCATCTTTATGGCCTTGTTATCTGAAATTCTCAACCACCAAAAAAAAAATCTGTTAGATTATAGCCCTTAAGACACTTAAACACACACACACACCTAACATGTTCATCTCTATTTCAGGATGGCCGCTATGACCTTTGCATCCCATAATTTAGTTATCTCTTTTGTGAGTCGTTGTTGACATGGCCTTAGGTGTTTGTGTGTGTTGGACTGATACGTCCGTCACTGACCCTAACCTGGCCCCGCTGTTTGGGGTTAGGAATGGTAGAAGAGGGGAGCATAAACCCCAAGGCATGCCCAGAGGAGGGCTCTCCATGGCAGGGGAACATCTTTCATCTTTTTCTCACTTTTCTGTTTCTGTGTTTGTCTGTCATTTTTTAATCTTTCCATTGTCTCTTTATTTATGTCTATCTCTGGCTCAATAAAGTCTCTCTAAAGTCTATGTTTTTCTTTTCGTGCTCACTTTCTCTATTTTCCTCTTCCAGCCCCTCCCTCCTTGTCTCAGGGTCAGAGGTGACACTGTAAAGTTTACGACCTACAACAGTAGCTTCACACAACAACTCAGCAGCAACAAGTTGATGGAGCATATGAGGCCAATTCAAATCAAATGTCTGTGGTTTATTTTGTTTTTGCACCTGGGCTTTTTTTTGTTTCAAAATAGAAGTGATAATTTTGAACAGCTAGACATGAGTAAAACTGACTATGAATCCCAAGTTAATCCACTGAAACTTCCTTTATGGTATGCCTTGAAGGTAAAAGTGTTTATTTGTATTCCCTTTCTAAGGAAAAGTTACATTTAATGCAGGCTTAATTCCATGTGTCTGCCTGCTGTAACACTGATGCATCTTCTTATTTCCTCTCTTTTGTCCAAAGCCCTCATTATACTTGTGTGCATTTGATCGTATCTGAATCATAAGCCCAACAAGCGCCTGACTCTGGCGAGCTTTGATGGATGAAAATTGTAGACGCTCTAAAGAGACACACTCATTTGCCCCAGAGCAACTGGCAGCAGTGGCAGTCTGCTTGTCTGATCTCTCACACTTTACCACACACATTCATCAACAGTTGCTGACATTATTGTGTACTTATCACCACAAAACAACTTGAGAGTCGAAACCCCATCAACTCTGCGCAGGGTTGTTGACCCATCTCAGCCGAGGGTAGCTTTGGGTTGGGGTTTTGGGTGCAGCCTCTGGGTGGTCGGGTTTTGTGGCTCGGGGATTTGGCCTTGTTTGGTAATCTCTCTTCATCTCTCCTTCCTCTCTTTGCTTTTTCTCTCTCTCTTTCTCACACACACACTAACAGTCCATAATTATCTTTCTCCCTCCCTTCAGGTTACAGATTTAGGATAAAAATCTGCAAAGAGGTTTTACTCTGTTTATGAGCTCATAAGATCACATTTTCCATTGACGTATTATTTGATATTTATGCACTGATATTAGTGCTGATCTGATGACATAATGCTTATGCTTTAGCTGGATATGCTTATGGGTAGTGAAGCTCAACACTTTTTGAGTACTGGCCAAAATGTATTCCATCAAGTATTGAAAACTGTATTGAATGCTTTGTCATATTAAGTATTGTTTACTTATTCTTTCTTGGAATATTTCCTGATCTAAAGCAGAAAATCAGGAAACTTGGCAATTTTTTTTAGATTGCATACATTTGTTGTAAAGCTGCTTGTGTTAACCCCTGTGTTTTGTTGACATTGACTTTACTTCTGTTTGGGTTCCTACAGACCCCAATGCTGTATGCGTAGAAATAATAATAATTGTAAAATCAACCAATTTTTTCCCTTCAAATACGGAGCGGGCAAAATATAGAAATTACCATAAATTGTCATTGTTTTTGCAGGACTTGTTTTATATGTTATATGGGCATATCCATATATATTCTTTTTTTCTTTTTTGCCGAAAGTCACCCACAGACAAAAAAATGTATACAGTATGTCATCCTACATGATGAAGCTACTTGTTTGGAGTCAATTAAACACCAAAGAGGCCTATCTTTGTCTGTTTAATTGTCTGTTAGACTTTTTTTAACAAACTGTTATTAAACTCCAATAACAGAAATCCAAATAGACTTACTTGGAATTTGGGAGGGGTAGAGCTACGCAAAAAGTTCTGTCAACGCCAATTTTCAGATATAAAGCATGTGAAAATCCATTGTATTTAACCAGGTTTTACAGCTGGAGTCTCTGAGACCTCAAACAGAAGTAATATGTTATTTTCTGTAGCAGACTTCTGAATCATGTCATCAGTTCAAAATCATGTTTATAAGCTATTGTCATAAGATTAGGAAAGGTCATGAACTATCAAGGTGATAAAACAATGCTGTTTTTGAAAATGGCCTGGTCTTTCCAGGGCCCCTAAACAGAATATGAAACACTGATGCATTATGCAGGCATACTTGAAAAAAGTGTTTTGTAGAATAACATGTTTGTATTTTTGAGACTGGGGTATTAAAAAAGTATTATTTTAGTACACCAAAAACTTTTGTATATGCAAAAATTTCAAATGATTCCTATGCCCTCTTATAAATGCCTATGCTGTATAGACTCATGATTTTGCTCACTTTAATAGCTGGCAGGATCTCTTTTGGTTGAGTTACTTGGTTGGTTGAGGACCAGTATGGCAGCCAAAAACAGACTGCACAGTTAGCCAGGATTTTCTGCATCATCCTTTCCCCCCTTGCAGTCCAATCTTTGGATTACATGTATTTCCCTGCCACATGGTGACTCGTCTGGCTTTCCCTTGTCGTACCATCTCAGCCTGTGTGTTACCATGGCAATAACACAGAGCTGGCTGATGCCAAACGTTGACGTCGTTGAGGAGTTCTTGGAAAACTGTGGATGAAAAGTCCCTGCAAATAGAGGATAATAGGGGAAAACTGAACAACTGGACAGGCTGTTTTGAAACAGACTAATTATAAATGAGTAATGTGTGACCCTTCTACACACAGGCACACAATTCCATTTAAATCTGAAAAATATCAGCAAGGCATCAACATTTTTTCTATTCAAATGAGGCATGGATTGTAAATTATACAGGTGCCAAAAACCACTACTTTTATTCTGTCTGGAAAAAAAGAGATAGAAATTACATTTCAATATAAACTAGCCCTATTCCCTCAGGGTATCAAGAAATACAGATTTAGATTTATGCTATTGTTACAGTGATTACTAATTATAGTTATTATATTGACTTTTTTTGTAGATGTGTGATCAAAGTGTAGTGCTATCAAAGTCTTAACATCATCAAGACTATATATATATCATGTTTTAATATATATATATATATTTTACGTATATAAAATATTCCCTGCATTAAGGACTAAATGTGTTGTTATTGTCGAGTCAACCTGAGGTGGTGTGCGTGCGTCATGCGCGCCATGGACAGGGGCAGGACCAAAGGCATTACCATACCTGCAACTGTTCTCTTTTCACTGCACCACTTGCGCTTTTCAGACTAATCTCGCGTCACAAAACAGCGTCTCTCAGTTGTCTCCAGTATTTTCTAATGATATGCAAACTGGCTACCAACCTCCGAGTCAATTGTTGCCTATTAGGGGAGGTGGTTAGGCTCAGACGAGGCAGGAGCTGAAATGAATACAGGGGAATCCTGGGGAGCCCAATTAATCCCTTTCGATTTTATAAGGGGTTTGTAAAGCATAGTTTTAAGAACAGATCAGTTATTGAAATTAGTTACAAATAAAAAATCTTATGAAGATGAACACACGTTAATAGATAAGAAGATGAACAATAGATAAGGTGTATACCAGTAATCAGAAAAGCCGCTTTGGTGATGATTAGTGCGCTTTGCTATTATGACTTATTGTAATCGTTATAAATTTCTTCCCTATACACGTTGTAACCAGCTGAGGTTGTTTTGCGTGGATCTGTGTATCTCCAGCTCCTTATCAGGTGGGGAGCAGCGGAGCGGGTGGGGGGTGGAGCCACGGCAGAGTTGCCCATTCCTAAAGCTTGAATCACACTACTCTCTATTCACATTACTACTGGGGTCCGCTTCATTCAGGGATTCACAGTGTTTGGAAGGATTTGAAGATTGTGGGATTCTGTTTATCGCTGCCAAATCAAATTATAACCATGGATTTACTGTCTCGCGCAAAGGTCAGAGGACAGAGGACACAACCGGCTGTGTAGTTTGAGTTTTCTTTACACTGGATTTATCATGCGGGCTTCGCATTAACGGTGGAGTAGACCTGACCGGACAGTCGTCGCCTGCCGAGGCGCAACCGGGAGTTTGGTTTTATGCTGAGGCTGGTCGCGACCGAGACATTAAAACATGATATTAACACGTAAGTCAATTCCATAACGATTACATTATGTGCTTGGAAATTAATACTTGTTGATGGTTTTCTATTCAAAGTAAAAATATGTCCCTACATTCAAGCGGTTTCATGTTTATCCAGGAGAAGTGTAGCTTACCTGTTGAATTAGTAGTCTACAATGTGCTTATTTTAGTTACTTTTACTATTTAAGACTCTGAATGTTTGCTTGAATTTTACTGTAAAGTAAAACACTCTTTATGTCGTCTTTAAGTCGCAACGCTGCGGGCTGTCAGATAAGAAATCTCCCCACTTTGCGCATAACTCCGCGTCTCCAATGTCCCCACTCCTGTTCACAACTCACTGAAAACCCCCACGTTTCGTTCACTTGTAGGTTTTCGCAAATTACGCACGACTCTGTGGAGTATGCTTTTCTGACTTCATACAAATCTTTGTTTAAAATCTTCCATTTTACGCGCAGATGCAGTCGAAGGGAGCAACCGGCAGACTGGCACACACTCCACGGTTTGAATTGGATGAAACTTTGATCCGTGATGTGGAAACAAAGTCGTGAACTGGAATGTTCAGCCTGAGTCGTATTTAGTGTCTTTTAAGATTATCAGAAGGTATCGTACCAGTCCGCGACAGTTTTGCCATCTCAGTGCCTGCAGTTTGTTTAACTGTCTCTGCCTTTTGCCTGACTGCCGACCTTTTGTTAACGGGGGAATTTCAGGGGATGTGATGTGGCTGTATGAAATGCCGTTTTCAGTCCTGTGCTGGCAGGTTTAACTTGATTTGTGGGCTCAGGAGCTTCCTCTCAACTGTTTTAACTGTTTGTTCCAACACATGGCTCCTTATCAACTACCTCAGGTCTGGAACAGATATGAGCACAGCCAGGTTCAGTTGAGCCATATTACCATGAAGAACGTGCTCAAAGACACACACAGACACCATGGTGCAAGCTGAATGAACAATACTTACAGTAACTACTAACATGGAGACTGTATGACACTGACACCATACTTCCACACATCTATAATGAATGATTCTTTGCAACAGAAGAAAAGTTCAGTTACACATATACTAGGAACCACTATTTTTTGTACACCCATTGTCTTTCTCCTCCTGCATGTCTCTTTATTTCTTAATTTATTTATTCATTATCAGGAATGGGACCAGATGGTTTAGCAGTTTAGTAGGTAGTTGGTGGTTGTGGTTGAAGAGCAAATAAAGGAAACACACTTCATTGGCACTCTTTGTGAAACAGGAAGTGAGTTGGGGCCTTATCTGAAAGATTTGCATCCAGCTGGTGCACTGTTTCTTCATGTCCTGTGAGACACACATGTTAATTTTTGCTCTTACCTTCCCTGTGCTGAAGGTACCGGGCTGTCCTGGGTTCTGTTAAAGAATGGATAGTTATCGGAGGGTGTGTGTGTGTGTGTGTGTGGGGTACCCTGGCAGGTAGGCTGTCATCTGGCTGTGGAAAGCTTATCAGAGGCTTTGAATATGCCTGGTCACCTGATCTACAGCTAGGGCCCTCTGTGTGAACATAAATCTTTTGTCAGGGAGCACAGGGGCCTTTGGGGTTAGCTCTGCAATGATCCATCTGGGCCAGCTGTGTGTTTGCACAGATATGTGGCTGTGCATTCGTGCCTGCCCCGGCTGGTTGTAGATAACTGGAACGGACCATGGTAGTAACCTCATTATTCTTTCATGTGTGTGTCAACAGGGGGGCTTGAGGCCAGCCAGATGGTGATATTCCTGGCATCGTCTCACTTAGCTAACAGCCAGACCTTCTCAGGGAACACCAGCTGTCTCAACCATGGAATCACAAAACCTAATACCCATCAGGAAGAAAATCTGTTATCGCCCATCTTTGCATTCCACTAGAGTACTGGAGGGATTTTATGTTGGTCATGTTAACTGTTGTCTCCAGTTGTCCTGATGCTACTATACCGATTCAAGCTGTTTAGGACATTGTGACCATTCATGAAATAGTTTCACAAAGTGTCAGATCATGAATAATCAGAAACATGTTCTTCAAGTTCATGAACACATGAGGAGTTTGTCCTTGTCACCGTTGAGGTGAAGGACAAACATTGCCAGCATCCAGGCTCCTGGCTTTGCTTGTTGTAGATTACTGCTGAGCCACAGAGTCTGGCCTGATTTATCACATCACCTGTCTAGACCCACTTTGCAGCTCCTTCAGAGTGACCCACTCAGACCTGGATTTGATAAGAACCCTATGGGTTGTTTTATAGTCGGCACTTTGAGACCCAGCGATGATCGGGTAATTCCAGATAAGCCACCTCAATTCACAACAGTTGTTAGTCAAGCATTCTTTTCTATCTGCCAACTTCAAAGACCCAGCCCCAGTGATAACTGTATTCAGACTCTTGACCTCCAGTTTGCCGTGAATGTAGCAGAGCCTTTGAGGTGGGGAGCAGCATCCTTTGTTTGCTAGCTGCTGACAAACTCCCACTGGAGCTGAGCATTCAGACTCGGCCAAGCCAGACCCCGCTGCCTCCTGCGATGGAGGGAAACTTTGGCCGGCAATTGTGAGAATTTCCTGCCACAGGAAAGGAGAGAAGAGAAGGGCCGAGCAGAGTTGAAATAAGCAGAGAGAGCAGAGGAGATGAGGGTGAGAGTAGGGAAAAGGAACGCAAAGAAAAGACTGATGGATAATTTTAGAAGTCGATACCGCTGGGCAGTGGGTGAAGCTTAACCCTAACTGGCTGCTCACCAGTTCAGCTTTGGCCATATTTTAGGAGAAAAGCCCCTTTTGACCCATATGAAATCTCTATTAACATTGGCTTTGCTTATTAGTCATGTTATCTGCTGATAATCACTCTCATCTTCTTTCCTGCTGAGAAGGAGTGTGTCTCACTGTTTTGTTTTTGCTCATTCACATCAACCAGAACTAATGTGTGGCTTTTACTTTTTCCTTCCAATTGAGAGGATCTGTCTGCATTTCTGTCCACAAAGTAATACATTTAGTTTAAAATGTATCTAAATTATCAGAAAAAGGTAACATTTATTCCAGGTAGCTTGTCCTTGTGAGGCTAGTTCAGTGTTAGCCACATATCCATCTGTCTCTCTGTCCCACCTGACGGACATGTTTCAGACATCCTGTGTGGTCCCCTCAGCAGGACCAGAAGTTCTGGTGTGGTCTGTATTCATATTCATATATTAACATGTCTAGCTGTCTGTCTGTCTGTCTGACTGTCTCCACAACCGGTGATGGTAATAAGATGACCAAACAGGAGAAAGGTTTGTTTTAGGAGGCAGAGGTTACCTTTTGCAGGGAATTACATGCTGATGATACCTTATGTTGCTCTTATAGTAGCCTGCAGTCTTTGGGGTCAAAATGACAAAAGGCTGACAAAGTTCTTGTGGACTGGTGTGTATTTTAGAATAGCTACATTTATCTGCACTTGCTTTCATTCCTAACAGTTGTTTCTACATGAAAAAAATGAAATCTAAACATGAAAAGGAATGTGTCCTTAATGGGCTGCTCCAGAAAGTACACTGCACATAAGGAAATGTGTGGTCAACTGTACCATAATTAGTATTATTTTCAGTGCTGTAGTTGGCATTGAAACACTGGTGCTGGCATGATTCCTTTCCCATTTGTAATCTGTTGTACTTCAGCCAACTTGGCACATGTAGATGTAAATATCACCATCATTATCAAGGTAGTGAACTTCAGTTTTCTATTTGAGGATAAGTCAGTGACTGACATTTCTTGCTGTCATGTTTAAGTGCTAAGTCCTTGCTGTAAGACATACATTTGTCCAGTGTGGCTTTGTAGCTACCTTTAACCAAGAGGACGTTTGGTAAGTACACACAATCACCGGAGCCAGTGTTTGTCTTGGCTGACTCCCCGCCTATTATCTGGCCAGGAACAAACGAAGGCAGGGCCTTACAGCCGGGGTGGTCAGCGGCCACTGCAGCACTGCTCGGCTCTCTTCCTGTGAGGGAAGCAGGAAGAGGAAGTGAGGTAGTTCCCTGGCGGGGGCTAAGGAATTGGGGTGGACAGTGAGGGAAGACAAAAAATAAAATACACCCATGAATCTCAAGTTATCGAAGCAAACAAAATTGTAAAGGTTTGGGTGGGGTGTTGTATGATGACATTTTTATGGCTGGAATGCCTGGGATATTCTTGTAAATCTCTTTTATGGCTATGTTGATCCAACTTTTTTTTAAATTCCAGATACATAAGATCGTATGTGTGTGCGGCTCTATTGTTAGGCTGTTTGTACCAGATGCCCCATGCCCCTGTCCACTTCCTGCAGAAAAAACAAAAGATAGAATAATATCCTTGCTTCATTCTGTGAATGAATGGAGACATAATGAGGTGCAGTGACAAATATTATTCAGTTTTATCCATCTGCGTGGTGAATCCTGTTGTCATTATTTTGTGTCCTAGGCACAGTTCACATTATGTCACTGTAAAGTAGATTTGACACCCATTCTAGCCCAGTGGGGCGTGTCACTGGATAGCTTCCCTCCAAAGGCACTTAATGGATCCCATAGCCCTCTTTTTGGGGTTTGGGGGTGGAAAGCTAACCATGTGTTTGTATGTCTAATTTGCATTTCAATAGCTTTACTGTCTTTTGAGTGGTTTGTCTTTAAACATGAGGTTGGTCTTTGCAAACACACACAAACTTGCATGTGCACACACACTCACACACACATAGATACACAAGCAAAAACAAGACTCTAGCCCTACGCTGTGCTTGCTTTCAAGAATGTTGGTATAATTACCCTTTGGTTTCTACGTTCCTCTGGGTTCGCTATGCTCCAAAAATACTAGGCTCAACACACCCACCAAACACATAGCTTCTGAGACATGCCATTCCACAATCATAAGGAAAAATAGAGCTCATATGTCAAATAAAATAACGTTAAAACATAGTTGTTAATGTGTTGTTTGACACTTCGGCATGCTGGTGTCACAGTGGTTGCTTCGGGAGTGCTGGCTCCTGCGGTGGCAGAGGGGAGACCCTGTCTTGGTCGTGTCACACCTTGTTGTTAGTGGGTTTGTCTGCCGTCTAGGCTTGTTGTTGGTATGTAAATGCTCATATATGGTTGAGCCCAGACTTTGCAGCAGTAGTCTTCTTTTGACCTCTCTGTCTGTCTGACAGAACGTTATGGTTACTTTTCTTTTGTCCACGTCAAGTCAATTCCCGGTAGTTAATGTCTCATTTGTTTGACATTATTTATTACACATTTACTTTTGTTTTATCTCCGTAGTTCACCACCAGAATACGAAAAAGGTTTTTAGTCTCTTTTCAGGCACAGTCTGTTCTCCTTTTATAGCTTGAGCTAAAAAAAGAACAATTCCTTGGTGTAATTCAGCCTGGAAATGAGGTGGTGAACTGCCAGACTGGTGTTTCAAAGATAAAATAAACTACTCTGCATCTCTTTACCAGTGGTTACTATTAGCCCAGTCATGCTCAGCCAAACATAGCACCCTTACTAAAAGTGTAAAGGACATCACTATAATGTCTAAATGCAAGGACTCTAGAATTTGAAATGGATGTGTCTTTTCCTGCTTTTGTTCTACTGGTTTGGTTTACACGTTTTTCTCAAGGTTGTGCTACATTTGTACTTGTTGTCATTCCACTAAAGAAGACATTGTAAAGTCAGCTCCTTTAAGGCTTGGAGACATGTTTCCCTCTGTCTTCTCTCCATTAACTGCTGGCTGTGGGCGTGATGGAGCAATTGAAGAGGCTTGGAGTGTGGGCAGCCATTTGGCATATGTTAACTAAAGGGCTTTCACAGATAATTGGGAGATATCGCCATGGCTCCTCTAACATAGTGGACCTCAACATTCAGTCAATACTTAGCATAACAAGTCCAAATGTCACACCTTGTGTTTAAAGGGGGTTATGGAGGAGTTTGTCTGGCGGTGTTGGAGAAGCGTTGTGAACATGTTTGACTGTAGTAATGGTGTTGATGGACACTTGAGAAACATACATCTGATATGTATGTAAAACACTGTTTCCTATATGCATTTTAACCCACAGAGGTTCCTTAAATGTTCCATATTGGCATAAGGAGGGAACAGAAGCTGGAGGGAAGCACCGTGTTCACAAAACATCGTATGTTGTCAAAAAAACAAACTAAAGCATTTTAAAATATTAAAATGTCACAAAATGGCATATATTATATCTATACCTGTGGGTATGTGTCGTATGGAAAAAGACTCCACACAGAGGTTTTCTGGTGGAGATCTCTGTGTGAACAACGAAAACCACTGCCTTACCTGGATAAGGAGCTTAAGTGGCACACACTTGGTGTGTGAGGGGGTTAGCACAATTTGCACGAGTGATGCTTTGAGCTTTAGAAGCATGTGAGAGGCGAGTGAACGAGTGTGAGATAGCTAATAAGGTCAAGGGGTTCATATTTGATAAGCTGCTAGCATGTTGCAGTGCTCAATTCCAGAGCTTTTTCTTACTTTGATATTTTGACAGGATAGCCTTTTTCAAATTACTTGTCATTTACACTTTAGTGATGATAAAAAGCCTTTGGGTTAGAGGATTTCATTATTTGTTGTGCTGTCAAGGATGTTTTTTGTAAATCACCCATGTTATTACAGGCTATTTGGCTTGTTACTGTATATCCATCCATCCATCCATTTTCTACCGCTTGGTCCCGTTAGGGGTCGCGGGTGACTGGAGCCTATCCCAGTGACTTTGGGCCTTAGGCAGGGTACACCCTGGACAGTGGCCAACTCGTCGCAGGTTACTGTATATGTACTTTGATTATACTTTCTGTTCAGGTGGGTTGAAGTGTCTCCCACAACACCTAACATGCTTTTGTATTCTTCCATTTTGTCTCTGCAGAGATCGAAGCCAAAGAGGCCTGTACCTGGCTCCGAGCAGCAGGGTTCCCGCAGTATGCCCAGCTTTATGAAGGTAAGGACCCCTATGAGACACCCCTGCCCACTCTCCTACCCCAAGCTGTGATAATGAAGATAGGAAGGACAAAAAAGATTCTATTCTCATTGGTGCTGGATTGAGAAAGCCACAGTTATATTGGGAATCATGGCAAAATCCGACTGATTTTCCATGTTATGTTGTTACTTCAATGAGTTTTTTGAAAGGCTGTTATTTTACCACACCAACATCTGGGTTAGGGTTAGCTCATATAGAAGACCACTATAATCCTCTGCCAAGCACACAAAACACTAACATGCACACTTGCGCCTGTGCATGCATACACCGCACACAGCATAACATTCCTGAGGAGTAAGGGGTGTGCTTTTTCTTAGCACCAGTACTTTGCTGTGCTTGTGCAGGTAATGCCAGACAAACCTTAGCACATTCTACTATATTCCAAACATTAATTATAACATAACTTATACAGTAACTCTTTTAGGACCAAATGTCTTTCTCACTTTGTTAATATAAACAAAAAACACGTTTTCTACACTCTCTACTGATACACTGACAAATGGTTGAGAAAGAATGCTTTTCCTGACCCTTGAGTTTTAAATACACATTCTCCAAAATACATCAAACATTCTTTACACTCCATATAGCTATTCCAACTATACTATGGCATACCATGGGCATATCAGTTGCTCTTATGTAACTACAGGACAATGACAGCAGGACCAAGCTACCCTTGTCAACAAGTTATTGCTTATCGCCACTAACCCTAACCATGAAAGGTTTTCTATTTGATTGTGTTTCTGCACAGGTGATGAGGCTTTTATACATACATGAAGAGCAACACACTAAAGAAAAGCCCCTATGGGTTTAGATGCAAGATTCCCATTTTTAGTTGGGTCAACTCATTCCAGAAAACATCTTAAAATCCATCCAACCATCCCTATACCAGACTATGGTACTTAAATATTCTTTATGATTTAAGGCACACTTTATCTGTGTGCCATTACTAATGCTGTGACTCTGTGAATAAGTGATCCTGTTAATGAGGTAGAATAGTGAGAAAGAATGAGAAGGAAAAAAGGAAGTGAGACCTCTGAGCAGCAGTGGAGTACCTATTGTCATTCTTCAATCAATCCCCTGTTTTCTCCCTCTGTGCTCCACATCCCCCCTGCCTGCCAGGTCTGAAAGCTGCAGCTGTGTTTGTTTGGTTGGCTAAGACGCTACTTCCTCTTTTAGCTTTTCATCAAGGCAGTATGGGGGGAGAAGGTGGGACGGAAGGCCCTGGTGGGTGTTTGAGTGGGTGGGTGTTTTTGAGGCCAGGGATTGTATCTTTAGTCTTATCTGAACACATTGATTTAATCAGCGACACAGAGATGCCATACACTAATCAGACTCTCTCCTTTTAGATGCCCTGTTTCCCATTGACATCTCTTCAGTCACCCGAGACCATGACTTCCTCGATCGGGATGCTATTGAGGCTCTCTGCAGGTGAGATTACAAGTCATACTGAACCTTTCATACTTCTTTTCTCTTTCTTTTGATGTTATGCGCCATTCCTCTTATTCTTCCTCTTCTTTTCTGTACTATATCTTGTTTTACCCCCAAATGAAACCATGAGGGCATGACTTCAAAAGGAGGCGTGCTTTGGAAAGTTGCTGATGAGATGAAAGAATGACACGATAAGCACCATGGAGTCATGTACTGTACCTTTTCCACTCTACATTTAGTTTTCTATGCCCATACCTTCTTCTCTAATGATTTTCTTCTTTATCTGGGGCTGATATTGTTTACCTCAGTCATTAGAGTCCTTTGTATCGTCCTGGCATGCACATATCTCACTCCTACCTTTCAATGCTGGATGTCATGCAAAGCTCTTTACATTCAGTCTTTCTTTTCATGTTGTAGCAGACATAAGATACTCATTTGTTACCCACAACGGGGGAATAAATGTTTCAAAGCTTTGTTTGTATGAAGTTTCAGACATCTTAGTTTGTGTATATGAAAAAGGGCTTAATGGCAGTAAGTATCATTGGAGAAGACTGGGTTTGCATTCTAGTCGGTGCCCCTGCCATATTAATTAGCCTATGAGGAGGTGGTTAATGGCACTTTAATGGAGTTGACTCCTTCATCAAATTCCGACTTTCTGTAATAAACCACAGCAGGTGTTCCTCCATACATCTGGAATCTATCTTCTCAATGTCTCCTCTCTTGGCAGTCTTTCGCCCCCCTCCCCACAACCCCAACTATCCCTCAGTTCCCATCCCTTCATCTCTCCATTGTTACATGATCTGCTCTAAGAGCTCTCTAGAGGGTGGACCCCACCACTACCCTCGCTCCCCTTCTCCAGGTGGCTGGGGGGATAAGCTTTCTTCCCCCTCCCCAAGTTGTCGTCGCCACTCCAGCAGATTTCATTCTCCTCGCTCTCTCCTTTTCTGTCTCCCTCTCATTCTCTTCCTGCTCATATGGGGATTATCCTTCAGCAGCTCATTAGCCAGCCTGGGTGCACCCAAGCTCCCCCTCTGTCTTTCTCTTCCCCTCTTTGTTTTTTGTCCAGTTTCATCCTTTCTTCCATCATACATCCTCTTGGTGATGAGAGGTTTGTGTTTTAAGAAAAAATCAGGGCTAGAATATTTTAAAGCCCCTTTTTAGATTATTTTTGGGCATTTGGGTCATTTTTGGACAGTGACAGTTGCAGAGAGAGACAGGAAAGGTAGGAGAGAGCGAGGGGATGACACGCAGCTAAGGGCCCCGGGTTAGAATCAAACCTGGCCACTGCGGTAAGGACTCAGCCTTAATGGTACGTGCTCTACCAGGTGAGCAACCGGGGCGCCCCTTAAAGCCCATTTTAAATATAACCAATTTTGCATGTGTGTGTGTTTTTGTGTTTGCAGGAGACTGAACACCCTCAACAAGTGCGCTCTAATGAGACTGGAGATATCACCGCAAAGAAAAAGAGTAAGTGCGCACGCATTAACTCCATTCCTTTCTTAAAAGCCCCTTTGCACGTCTCCTCAACCACAACCTCAACCATCAGTTCACTTTTGGCCACAGGGCAAAGCTGTGTTTTCTCTCATCTTGTTTAATGAGAAGGAACCTGTTGGGTGTATTTCTATATCAGGTGGGCTGTGAGGACCCTAGGGGAAAGGAGGATAGCTTTAATGTCTAAATGAAGGGATTGCATTCACCAGGACCTCCCCCTACTCAAGCCATGTTCCCCTTCTTCCCCAAATACTTCCTCACACAGTGATGTTGATAGGCTGTCAATGTAGTGAGTCGCCAGGACCCAAAGGTGGTCATTTGAGTGGGTCCCAGGAAAATTTTGTGTTTTTTGACAAATTGTAGTGTTAAACTTGTGTTTGATGTTATATGGTTATTATTATGGTTATTCATGTATATTGAAAATTAAACAAATAAAATCCCAAATCTGTAAATACACTGCAGACATACAGCAGCTGACAGAAAGAGGAGGTCATATTATACAATTAGTCTAGACTGACTTACACTGTCACTCTGTGACAAGAATTGCTCTTATTTATACAAATCAACCTTAATTTCCTAATGACCTTAAGTGCTACATAGTAACATTCTTGTTCTCTGTGTGGTGGTATTCAGTAGGATGACCCTTTCTGTGGCACCTTTCATTTCAGGAGTCAACAGAGAAGAGTAGAAGCATCAATGAGGTTATTTGCCATCTTTGTGGGACGACACCCCCCCTTAGACAGTTTAGGAATGCATTGATCTCCTCATGTCTTTACATTCCCTCTCTCTTAATTCTCCATCTCCCTGTTTCTCTCTGGTTTGTTCTTTCCATCTGTCTAATTGTAATAATAAATAGTTTTCATTCTGCAGACTCCTTGTGACGCTAAAAGCACCCACCGTTGCAGTGAATGCTTTTGTGGTTTGATGGTTTGAGGATAAGATATCTCTAGAATGTTGATAAATGGTTGACGCTCTATTGGCCAATCACAGCTCTCTATGCACAGTGAATAGCATGCTACTGTTATCTCACATTCCAACCAACATATCTTGAGAAAAAAGCCACAATGGAATCCAAAAATGTCACGAAACACTCTATTGTCCTCTTGAAATCATTGACTTTAATAAAAGCCCTTGTACATAACAGGAATATATTGCACTCTTTGTTCATTTTTATATGAAATTACATCATGTTTCCACTGCAAAACATATAATTAATGATGTCTGTATGTGGAGCCCATGTGAGCAGTGAAACAGGAACACTGGCACTCAACTAGTGGAACAAGGATTTCGTGGATTTGATCATTTCTCTAATGGAATTTTTTATTCAAAGTGCTAATTTCCTGGCCTTGTTGCTTTCTAAACATTTTATTTTGACAGATACAAGAACATTTTTGTGTTTTTGTGAGTTCAGATTATAGATACGGCTTTGAAAGGTAAGAAGGAGGTAGTTTAATTGTGGCCTGTGGTTTGGTTTTATGAGCTTTGGTCCTCCACTGTGATTGGGAACTGTGAAGAAGAATCTCCCAGCTTAGCGTGTGTGTGTGTGTGTGTGTGTGTGTGTGTGTGTGTGTGTGTGTGTGTGTGTGTGTGTGTGTGTGTGTGTGTGTGTGTGTGTTGGTGTGTGAAAGAGGGTGGATATCTCTGTCATGGATAAGGAATAAGGACTGACAGAAGCAGTGTATCAGTGACGCTGTCTCACACTCACAGTGTGCGTGTGCATATGTACAGACAGAGGGTATAAAGACTGTACGGGGGAATGACCCCAGTCTGGCCGGCTGAATTGTGAGCTATGGGGGTCATAATGGAATTTCCTGAAGTCCCTCCAGGGCCTGAGATGGATTAACCAAACTAGGAGAAGTGTGTGCATTTTGTGAAGGTGCTATAATATGAGACTCAGTAATGGCCCCCTTTTCTTTGTCTTGTGTATTTATTGTCCATGCAGTCTGGAAGTGACTGAATCGTGTTTACTGGCTGACCATGGATATCTTTGCTTCATCAAGTCATATGCTCAACCATAAGACCTCAGATATTGTTGTGCAAAACCTCTGTCTTATTACGTAATTGGCATGTTATATATCTTCCAAGAAGAATTCCTCATTATCTATTCTTATGTAAAGGTTCTTGTGATGTGAAAGCATTTGACAGCCATCGTATATCAGTATATTTCATATGCTTACTTAGATACTTTATTAATGCTGAAAGAAATTTAGGCATCCAGTATCTTATTCAGTACAGACGATACAAACCAGTGCAAACCAAACAAATTAAGTAATAACAATGAAGGCAATTAAAAGGCAATAATAACCAATAACAAGCAGACAAAAAGACTAAATAATAATGAGCAGATAATATGACATGATACACTAATGACAAGCAGATGAGACATGATAAACTAACCACCGTAACAACTAAATGGGAACTGAACATGAATGTGCAGAAGGCAATGTGCAAGTGCAACAATTATGAAATAAATTCCATAACTCCAGTTTTCCTGGAGCAAGGTGAGGAATGTTGGAGAAGAAATGGAAAATGTAGCAGTGCATAATGTTCTCTAACTGTTCCTCTCCCTTCCTTTCTTTTTTCCGTCTCTTCTTGCTGATTCTTCCACCCTCTCCCTTATCCCCTCCTTTTCTCCTATCCAGAGTGAGGACTCCGATGAGGATGAGCCTTGTGCCATCAGTGGCCGCTGGACCTTCCAGAGGGACAGCAAGCGCTGGTCCCGTATGGAGGAGCTGGAGGTTTTTTCCACATTGCCCACAGATGCTGCCCCGCTCCCATTCCCCAAGGACCAAGTATCCCAGAAAGGCAAGCTCGCCCTGCGGGAAGGCAATAGTTCAGAGAGTGTTCTGACCGATCTCAGTGAACAGCCTGAAGTGGGCTCCATCCACAGCAGTGGGAGTGGAGGAAGAGGAGAAGAAAAAAGCCACGGTGCCACCCTGACAAATGAAGCTGTACCCGTTGGTGCCACTCGTGCCAGCTCTGTAGCTAGCATGTGTTCGTCCTCGGGCACAGGCGGGTCAGGATGCGCTAATGAGGACTCCCTGTCTGATGGGATGCCTCCATCACCCCTGGAGACACTCGGACAGTTCACCTTTGATGTGAAAACAGGAATGGGAGGACTAGGAGGAAGTCTGGACAGAGGAGGTGGCAGTGGCAAAAGTACACGCTCAAGAGCTAAGAGCTTCCTCAAGAGGATGGAGAGTCTACGGCTGCGCAGCGGCACCACCTCCAAGAGAAAGAAGAAGGGGAGCACCAGTGGAGGGAAGATAGAAATCAGTGGCCCTGTCATCAAAGAGGGTCTAGATGATGACAAATTGCGGAGGCTCAACTGTGTGGACATCTCCAGTATCAACCTCAACCAGAACCTCAATCACCACCGCAATCCCACTCAGACTATGACACTTAACCGGAATCGCTCTGTATCCTACTCCACTCAGACCAGCAACGGCAGCACTGGAAGCACTGGAAGCAGCCAGTCTGAAGCTAGCAGTGGAAGTGCAGTGAGCACACCGAGCCCAGTGACTCGTGCTCGTAGCCACAGCACAGCGGCAGGCTCTAGTAAGAGAGGAGGAATGTATTTGGAGGGTTTTGATCCTTTCAGCATCCCCCAACAAGCTTCAGATCAACAGCTAACACCCCCGCCCAAATCTGCCCCGCCCATCCCCTGCCAAGCTAGTAATGGGATAACAGTTGATGAGCAGAATCACAGGAACAACTGCAGTGTTCGAGACAATGGCAGACAAGCAGAAGAAGAAGAAGAGGAGGAGGAAGAGGAGGGCATGATCTTCTTCTACTTACCAGAAGGTCACAAGCCTGGAACCTTCCCCAAAGCCCTGCAGGACGGGAGTTCACGCAATAACAATGGGAACGATAACGGGAACTCAGTGATTCTCAGGGGGCGGCAAAGTAGACGCCAGCATCGTGGCTCTTCAGGCTCCGTCGACAGCCGGCTCAGTTTTTATGACAACGTCCCCCACACTGAGAGAGAGGAGGAGGAAGAGGGGGATGAACGCAAACTGGAGGAAGTGCTACAACATGTCAGTGGCCTGCAGCGGTTTGTTAACGCCTGGTCAGAGGCTGTGGCCGGTGAAGAGGAGGAAGAGGAGGAGGATGAAGAAGAAGAAGGAGACTCAGATTCAGCACTGGACTCAGCCTCCCCATGCCCGTCCTCCCCTCTGCAGAACCGGCTGGAGGAAACAGAGAACGGAAGTGACCAAGACAGCACAGGAAACCCACTAGGTGAAGGAGAGGAAGGGATGAGAGAGAGAAGAGATTCTGGAGTCGGGGCATCTCTAACCAGAACCAGCAGGTCAGTAAAGGAAATCTAAACTATCTTCTTACTAATGCAGTAAATTGTGTTTTTGGTGCTCACAACACTAAGAAAAAAATGTATTAAAAAATTCAGCAGCTCTTTTCCGAAAGAAGGTCCCTGTTACTCAGGGTAATCCACAGACCACACTTTTCATAGGGACTATTTCTTCTGTAGAAAGTAGCTCTAAAGAAAACATACTTTTTATATAACTTTTTTATACTACTTTTTGTTGTTTTGGGGAACTGATCCTTTAACAGAGAAAACTTAAATTTAACCTGCTGCTTCCAAAGAGGCTCATGCTTTTAGTCTTCTTCTGTAAAACTCCTGCCAAACATTACCTTAGTGCACAAAAAGCTCAAGAACAACAAAACAATAGAAATACAAACACTGAGGTACCAACAAAAAAGAGTTTTCCATATAAAGTGACAGCAAAGGATAAACAAGGGGACAGGCTGAGACAGCTCTCCTTACGTAATGCTGCTGAATACATTGGAATGCTGCTTGGTCTCCATGGGGACTATTGCTGTTCCTTCAGGAATCCACAGGCAGAATTATATTTGGGGGGCATGGGGGTTTTTAGTCTTTTAGTCAGTCCCTTGATTGATGTGTACATAAATCCCTGTAATCCCTTTTTTCTTTTTAAACTTGGCACATAAAACTACAAATACTGTGTGTGGCTGAGTTTATGCGTACACAAAAGCATGACGCATATCCCAAGAGTTAAACTGCTCCTTTTTTAATCAACATTTTTCTTCTCACATCTCAATTTGTGCTCTCTGCTTGTCTTTCCCTATACTCCAGGCCACAGAAACTCCGCTGGCCGAGCTTCCAGAACTCCCATCGGCCCAGTTTGGCCACGGCCCAACTCCAGATTAGCTGCCAATCTGTGCTACAGATGAATCTGCTCCAGAAGCTGTCCCTGCTGCAGCTCACTGCTCTGCTGGAGAAACACACCCCTACAAACAAACATGGCTTCAGCTGGTGAGTGGACTGAAGGAAAATATAATGTTTTTGTAAGGGATATGCAAAGTACATGTATTGAGGAGGAGATTTCGTATGGTGATTTTTCGACACACACATTGATGTTTTTAAAGCTTGTTTTTCATGTGAAATGCCTTCTGTGTCTGGCTAATTGTTCCTCGTAAGTGATGCCCTTGAATTTATCCTTTCAGCCATCCAACTACTACCCCTCCGTCCCACCCGTCTTCCAATCAGCAGGTTGTTGTATAGTGTGGTGACGGCTGTCCACAGAGGTTGGGTTTCACATTCTTTTCCCAGGCCCGTAATTGCCGGGAAGGGGTGTACATTGTCTTTTTCTCAACGGGGCAATCACGGCACTTCACACGCATGGTGTTACAAGAGCTGGAGGCTGGAAAGATCTGTCCTCAACAATTAGCCCTCCACCACTACCTTCTCGACCACTTCTAGACTATTGGTCTGACCTCACTTTATATGCTGCTCATGATTATCCAATGGCACCTAATATTCTCCTTGTTACTGTATCTGCTTTAGGGATTCAGAAGTCGCTGCCGACATAACTTGTCGGTGTGTATTTCTACATTTTTCTCTTTTTTTCCGAAGACTTAACTTTGTTGACCAGAAAATACATCACTGGACATTGTTCACAGTCAAAATATAGAATACAGAAAAACAATATTGTGCAAAATTGTTGTGAACCAAACAAACATTAGCAGTTACTCAGCATTACCTGTTTTAACATCTGAAGTTCGTTTTATACTACTTTACACTTTTTTATTTTGTTGTGATTTTCCACTTCCCCTGTTTCTTCTACCCGAGGCTTTCCTTGGACAGGAATAGAAAGCGTTATGACAGTCTTATGACTGAGGCTCACTGAAAGACAGAGGCCACTTGTTGGCCGCTGGAGGCCCACACATATTCAGAATTCCGGGCCAGGATCATAATATGCTCCTTTTTCATTTTTCCCAAACTGTGGTTCTGAGAAGCGCTCTGAGTCTTATGAACGCCTGCTCTTACAAAGACAAGCTTGTCCTGAGTCACACATAGCGTCTCTTTGCTAAACACACTCACACCCATGCAGATAGATACACATCCATAAATCTGTGGGCACATTCTTGTGAAACGGTCAGAGTTGCATGTTTCAACTCTGGGGTTTGTGGTTATAGACTTGGTGTTCACTTGCACCCGAAGTGCACACACACACACACATACACACACAGTAAAAAATAGTGAGACAGACACTTGGCGGATGTGCGGATATATAAAGCAGTGGGATCCTCTACTTTTGACACCCCGGTGTACATCCTACTCCCCCCTCTATTCTCCCCTCACCCTGTTTATCCACCCTTCTCATAAACCTGGAGACAGGCTTCTGCAGCCACTTGATTTCCTCCTTGCACACACATAAAACACACACACACACACACACACACACACACACACACACACATTTTGGTAGCCAGGCTAATTCTGTCGTAATTTGATTTGGTCTCGCAGAGTTTTACCTTAAATGTGAACCAAATGGACAACCATTTGAAACATGTCTGAGATTGTTACGAATCTTGTGTGTTAACATTTTGAATATCAGTTGGTGTTTTTTCTTCTTTTAATCCTGATTATTGTTGCATTGTTGACCTGTTAAAGAAATCCTTTTAAAACTGAAATTCATATAATATCATACATATATCAATATGTAGCAGATATTGATACGTTTTCTTTTCTTGTGTGTGTATGTTGCAGGGCTGTGCCAAAGTTTATGAAGCGGATCAAGGTGCGCGACTACAAAGACAGGAATGTCTTCGGTGTGCCACTACAAGTCATCGTCCAGAGGACAGGCCAGCCCCTCCCTCAGGGAATTCAGCAGGCCATGCGCTATTTACGTAATCAGTGCCTCGACCAGGTAACATAAAGTATACAAATAAACACACATGTATGGACAGATGTATTCATAAACCTGTGTATATACTGTAATTGCAGTGTACACATAACGTCTGTCATTTAGTTTCCACAGCTAAGAGAAAACATTTTTCTTTAAGCTGCTGGAGTTACGCAATATCTGAATTTTAGGACATCTACAATCAGTCAAATATTGATCCATAATTTTTTTCAGTGGATGTTATGTAAAATGGAGCAGTGAATCAAAGAAAGCCTGATACCCACTTAGTCAGTGTGTGTATACAGTTTCCGCCTGTCCCCCTTTTTCTCTTCTCTCTGTCACACATTTGCTGAGGCACGGAGGCCTAGATAGAGTCTAATTGTGTAGCTATTAAGTCGCCTGTGTCTGTCTGTTTAATCCAGACATTTAATCTAGACATTATGAAAGATTTATCTCAGTGTGTGTGTATATTCATAAAGGAAAGAAAGAGGGAGTTAGGAGAAAATAGCTATTAATGGAGGGAATACCAGACAACAGAGTGATGGTGTTCTTTTCAAAGCAGGACAAGGCGCCTCTGTTTGGAAGTGGTGAAAGCTCATAGAAAGCCAACAGCCTTCTCTTTTCCTCCCCAACATTGCCATTTCATACAGCCTTAAAAGGCCAATGATGAGGTCCTACACAACATTCAGTACAAGAATGCCCACTGGGTGTCACAGAGCTTCTTTAAATACAGTCAACAGGATCCGTTGTGATGTAACCATATTGACTATAAGCTCTGGATTTGGGGATAAGTCAAGGATATTATTTTCAATGAACAGCGTGCAGCTTTGTTTTTGGATGTGCTTCGGGCACATTAATCTTTTTGATACACCTAATGATAGGATCAAACATTGTACTCATGATAACGCTGAAACTAATAAGGGAATTATAGTTCAAAGCTGACAGGTTTCTGTTCTGTGTATGTATGCATGATGTAACTCTCTCTTTGTCCTTTACTCTTTGTCCAGGTGGGTCTTTTTAGGAAATCAGGAGTTAAATCTCGTATCCAAGCTCTTCGTCAAATGAACGAGGCGAGTGGCGCAGATGGGGGTGGAGTCAACTACGAGGGCCAATCAGCATATGACGTTGCAGACATGCTGAAGCAGTACTTCAGAGATTTGCCCGAACCCCTGCTCACTAGCAAACTGTCTGAGACCTTCCTACAGATTTATCAGTGTAAGAACACTCACATGTACATTCAAAGTGTAAACAAAGTCTTGTTGAGACATCTAAATGCAGTCACACATGCCTTTATTTCACATACACAGCCACAAATCTGTAAGAGGATTTGCATGAAGCGTATTGTTGAGCTGCAGATGCTGCCATGGAGCAAGAAATTGTGAAACCATAAAAAGAAAACAAACAAGATGAGTGCAGGAAATACCTGTGGAATAAGGGGATATATGTGACTCAGTATTGGTCCATTCTTCTGTGACTCACTGGTAACATGGTCTCAAGTTCTGTTCCTTTATGACTGTAATAGCTGCATTCGGAACTGTTTATTTAAGTTGAAACAAAACCAGTCCTGTGCATGAAGTATGAAGCATATAGTGCACACACACGTAGGCTTATGTAACACACTTAGGTCAACACAGATCCCATCATGGCTTATTCCTGGCAGGCGAAAGGAAGCCCCACACAAACTCCTTCCTAAGTTAACCAGCAGACACAAAAAAGATGACATGATGTAGCATGACTGTGGTAATTAGTCTTTTTCTGCATATAATATAAAAAGTTAGCCATGACATCCTCCCTCTTCCTCTCCAGACATGCCTAAAGAGCTCCGTCTGCAGGCGGTGCGTGCCGCTGTGCTGCTGCTGCCCGATGAGAGCCGCGAGGCACTCCGGACACTGCTGTGTCTGCTGAGCGATGTGACAGCCAGCGTGGCTGAGAACCAGATGACTCCCACAAACCTGGCTGTTTGTCTGGCTCCGTCCCTCTTCCACCTCAACACCCTGCGCCGCAAGGAGAGCTCCTCGCCAAGGTGTGTGTTTGTGTGTGTGCCTCGACACCGCTGCAGTCAGTTCATTTTAATGATACCATTACCTTTATTATGATTGCCGTCACTGACAGTTATTGTATTAGCAGCTTAACACATTAAACGCTGTACATTCTCAAAACAGGAAAGGATCACTCTAAAGAAACAGAAGAGCAGGATACTGTAGATGTAGATGTACTGTAGCTTGAGAGAGGAGGAAGGGAGAGAGACAGAGGAAATAGAAAGGTTACATAAACATCTTTACCTAGTTAAGAAACACATATTTTGTTCCACATTTGGAGGAAAGGTTCATTAGGTGTACATGTCTTTCTTTCCACCCTCAACCCCTGGCACGTTCTCTGCCCTCTCTCACGCCCACTGTCTGGATGATGGATGCTGTTACTAATCGTGTCCACTTGTCTTCCTTTTTTCCCCTCTTCCTTGGGCAAAGGGTGATGAACAGGAAGCAGACACTGGGAAAGCCGGACCAGAGAGACCTGAATGAGAACATGGCTGCCACTCATGGCTTGGCACACATGATCCAGGAGTGCAGGAAACTCTTTCGGGTAAATAGTAAACAACACTGGAGCTAAATGTGTACTCTTAACTTAATAGACTCATCACTTTCAAAGTTGAAGTTAGCATGAAAATTAAAAGATGAAGAGGTCACATACAAAGATAAATTCAGAGAATTCATTCATAGAAGGTGTGTTTGCTGACAGAATGAACGTCACCTCTGGCTCACTGTACCATGTCAACACCTTGTGTCTCTGTGTTTTTTCTGTAAACAAACTTAGTCCCAGTTACATAACTCATTGATTCAATTCATGCTGTGATTTGCTCAAGCAATGTTATGTATACATAAAGTAAATGTGCCAACCATCCTTCCGTTTGAAATGCCCCCTTGTGCAGAAATGGACTTTACATCATGTCTCTGTCCATTTAAACCAACCTCAAGCATTTGTGAAAGATGTTCAAATTCAGCATAGTCCCACGAAAGCCGCAAACCCATGAATCAATTTCGTTCAGTGTGGTTCAGTGTGTCCACAAGGAGAGCACTTGACTGGATAAACAGGAAATGATCAGCAAACTATTACTAATCCAGTTTCAATTCCATTCAGCCTAAAATGAGTGCAGTCTTTTCTGACATGCTACAGTAAATGCTAAAAGGCTACATACTGTGGGTCATTACTGTTCAAAGTTTTATTAGATTGTGGGAGAGCTTCCTGACTTCCTTCATCACACAACAGATAAACTCATTTACCTCCCGAATTATTTTCTTTTAATTAGATCTCTATTTGCTCGTGGAGGTTTATGAAAGGAATATGACCTATGAAATAACTGATTGCAATTTGCTTCCATTTCAACAAGCGTTTTATTATCTAATGAAAAACCTTTTCTTAGACGGTAATATTGTTAGTCTTCAGTTAAACCCAAAAGATGGTAGGCACAAACAGACAAGAGAGAATGAGCTAGGCAAACAAGGAGATGAAAATAGGATGTGGTGTGTTTCCATTTTTAATTGTTTTGCATCCTTTCACAAGTTACGCTTAATACAGTTTCCCATTAATTAAAGGGATTAATGTAATCAGGGTGGAAATGCCTGACAAAAACAAAACATGAAGTAGTTGGTAGTAGTTAGTACTTAGTGCTCATCACTTTTATCATAATAACTTAAACTTCATTCTAACCTAAAGATCCCCTCCAGACATGTTATAAGACATACAAATACTCTGCTTTGAATTATAATTTCTGTCTGATATGGTTTTTATACAAATAAGCTCAATTAACTAGTTAAAAAGTGTTAAAATTACATCTGCTCCTCCTCCCTCATTGAAAAATCCAGAATATATGAATATGCAAAGATTAATATTGGACACAAGATGTCTCCTATATTACTGAAAAGTTCTCATTCTTAGTTTATGTGCACTGGATGTTTCAAGTTTCTGCAACACACTTGTGTAAGTTGCACATTGACCCACCCCCTTTCAAACTAGTTGTGATGTCACAAAATCATGGACACACCTTAACTTTCCCCCTTCAGCAGGTAACTGTGAAAACAGCCTTCTAGTATCAAACTCTGCATGTACATCATTCTACACAGTGAAGCTTAAACATCCAAGTGAAGTAACAAGAAGCAAACAACATTTTTGAGTGGAGAGGGACTTTAATTCACTCCTTTTCACACAGTTTTCACTCCTTCATATGTCTCATTGTTGTGAGGAACAGTATTGTAGACATTTATTGATATTTCTCACAAATGAAGAAGCAAAACCAAATTAAACACATTTAAGCATCATACACCTTAGCTGCTCATGGCCTCCAGCAACACAATGGAAAGGTGAGGACAGACCCTCATCATCCTCCTTCTGCTCCTTTCCCACAGATCCCAGAGGAGATGAATCGCTGCAGGAACTCGTATGTGGAGCAGGCGCTGCTGCCACGACGCTTGGAGGACCTCACAGGTGAAGAGGGGCAGGAAGGTTACAGGGCCTACCTACAGGACAGCCTAGATGCCCTCCTCAAAGAGGCCAAGGACAAGTTTAAAGGTTATGACAGCTGCTCCACACCCGAGCACGCCGAGCTGGCCTGCAGGAAGGTATGTTTATTCATCGACTCACTATAGTTCATTTTAGAAACACATCATCTGTTCAGTCCTTATGGCTGCTTTCAATGTGTTTGTTTGTGGCAGAGGGTGAATACAGTGATAAATCTGCCACAGAGTGAAATTAATGAAATACATGAAAGATTAATTAATGAGAGAAAAAACTGATCATCAGTGAATCTGTCTTTAGTGTGTAAACAAGCCACCATTCATGAAGCACACTCTTTTCAGCTATCTGTGTTTCCTGTCTTCTCCTTTCCTCCTTCATGTCTGCCTTTCACTCTCTCCTGCTTCTCTAAATATCTAGTGGAAAACCAGCAGTTAGGGTTTCCTGTATAGAAACACATCCGTGTGAAACTGGCCTGGCGCTCGGCTTCTCATTCCCATCCCAGTACTGGACTCTATCCCAGAATGACATCAGCTTGACATAGACACACACACACACAAAAACATACACAACCTCACCATTATCCCAGGCCTACATATCCTGTGTCTAGTGTGCAAGGGCCCCGTATGAGGTTATCTTTTCTCCAGTTTGAGTCACAAGGCACAGTGTGTGTGTTCTTTATCTTCTAAAGGCAGAACGAAGCAGCTGACTTGGCCAAAGGGCATTGGGAGGTTTTGAAACACAGCCTGACTGTTGGGTGTTAAATTATGGCTGGATTACAACGTCTAATTTCTGTAAATATGATTGGTAACATTAGATATCCTAATGGAAGCTTGAGAACACTTGCATAAGACACTTGAAGTTCATATATATTTACCACATTAACCCCTACTATGTGTTTTAAGTATTTACCACACATTTATCGCACACACTGTGACATATTTATATATTATATCTTATCATTCATTTAGCCATGAGAACTTGAAAACATAATATTTAAATATGAGAATTTTTCACAACACGCTTATATAAAGAGAAATAATCAAACTTAATTGTCGCCCAGGCCTACTTTCAGGACACATGACTAACAGGCGTGACCATGAACCGCAACATCCCCGGTTCGCATCCAGCTGGGGACATTTGTTGCATGTCATTCCCAATTTCTCTACCCTCTCATTTTCTGTCATCTCTCTGCTTTTGGCTATCAAATAAGGACATAAAATGCGGCAAAATAGTAATATTTTAAAAAAAGAACTGTATGTAAAGTATTTGGGCCTTTCCATCTGTTTCCCCAGGTGCATGATGGCTTTCCACTGCGGCTGTGGAAGGTGACCGTGGAGGTGCCTGCTAGTCCCGAGGAGGTTCTGACGCGAGTGCTGCGGGAGCAGGGCCACTGGGACGAGGACCTGCTCGAGAGCCGGGTAGTGGAGACCCTGGATGAGAGGACAGAGGTCTACCAGTATGTCAGGAACACCATGGCTCCACATCCCACCAGAGACCACCTGGTGCTCAGGTAGACATGCCCGTTTTCTCTCTCTTCCTCCCTATCTGTTTCACTTCTCTCTTTGTCTTCATCTTTTTCGATGTTCTGCTCTGCTTTAATGTTGTTTTTTAATCCAAACATTTTACTCTCTCCACCAGAACATGGGTAACAGAGCTGCCAAAGGGAGCTTGTGCACTGGTGTGTACATCTGTGGACCATGAAAGCGCACCTGTTGCAGGCGTTCGGGCCAATGTCCTCACCTCACGCTACTACATCGAGCCCTATGGAGCCAACAAATCCAGACTCACACATATTTCCAGGATCGACTGCAGGTAAGTGAATGACTGACAGAAGCAACGACAAACTGGCCCTAGTTTTATGGTCATTCAGTGTCTTTTAGCTGACGACACTGCGTTAACACTATGCCTCTTTCGTTTCTTTCAGGGGTCGTTTCCCAGAGTGGTACAATAAACTGTATGGACACTTGTGCGCTGCTGAGGTAGCGCGGATACGTGACTCATTCACTGTGCCCATGGACAAATGAGAAAGCAGTGTGCAATTTGGGCAACAACAGTCTCAACAGCTCCTTTGAACCGTGGACTGTTTGGATTCAACGGAGGACTTGAAAATGACTCATTCTACCCATTCCAACAGAGATGTAGATAGAGTCCAAGCCTTTTTATACTCACATTTAAAGGACAAATCCTGGATCCTGGATTGAAGGACTTTTTTTTTTTGCTCTGATTTTGTCACAACAGACTGATGTTATCATTTAAAACTGCTCTGTTAGGGCTCTCAGTGTGCTGCTTACCAAGAGGACTCATGTCACACAAACTGGGCCAAAGGACAGGATGTGGGGTGTAAACTTTATCCAAACGGTGCTATTGCTTCTGAGAAGCAAGGGGGACTCAACGAGTGTGTGTGTGCGCGCGTGTGTGTGTGAGTGTTCAAAGCAACAGACGGTTAATAAATACATATTCCTCACACTGGTTTCCAGTGGCAGCATAATGTGTACATACAGTATTGTATGCACTGTAATGGTTTGTGTCGGTCTTGTGTTACCGCTGTCCCTTTTTTCTGTTACAGCAAAGCACAGGAGGAACCGTAGACAATATTATGGTCAGTTGATTAAAGAATCCGTGGGTGAAGAAAGATGTGAATGTGCTGGTAATATGTAGACTGAGTAGAGACAATAGACAAGATATAGTGAAATGTCAGGTGGCTGATAGCATAGAGGGTTTTAGTGTTTCTGTAGAGGAAGGTAGAGGAAAGCAGAGACAGATGAGAATCGGTGGCTGGCTCACCAAAAAGAGAAGAAACGATCAAAGAAAGGGCCTCATTTACTAACATACAAATAGATGTCTCCTCATTCACTCAAAAATAATTAAAAGTTAGCCTCATGAGCTTGATTGGAAGTTGATTTTGTTCTTGTTCATAAGGAAACAGTACATATGGAACTGTTTGTGACTGAGGCTTAGTGTTAGAGACAATGAACATTGCATATTTTACAGGACCACACCAACGAAACTAAAATTTAAGACCAACAGATGTACAATAATGGACCAAATTTGGAAAAAGCTGAAAGAAATAGCTTTCCTATACTGAACTTTTGCCTCACTATTAAAAAAGTTAGAGGTAGTGTTGTTAAGAGCACAGTCAATTCACTTTTTTTTTTATTATTGTTGTAGGCCGGATATCATGTGTATACATTTAAAAAATAAGAACAATATTGATTTCACAATTATTTTGATGTACATGAGAACAGAAAAAAACAATGCACTGTTCTAACTTGCAACGGAAACCTCTGGCTAGTCCATTAAAAGATGAGAAGTAAACAGAGAAAAAAATGGTCCTTTTATAAAGGTGGAGATTTTACAGGTTTTACTGTAAAAAAGAGGGCAGATTGAATGTTTATGTGATTTCAAAGGAAGGAAAACTATATTTGTGTAAGCTTCTTTCTCTGTGCTGTCATGTCAGTGTTTTAAAAAAAAAGTAAGAGATTCAGGTCGTCATAACAAAGTTACCCTTCTTCATTCGTAACACTCACGCTTCAATCTGAGGGCTCGCATTTGTCGTGTTGAGTTGTAGGATTAATTCACTAAGCCATTGTTCATATCGTAAATGTGTGTACCTTTAATTGCGTTTCTGCCGAATAATAACGCATGACAATGACAGTTAATTTAAAACAAATATATTTATACCTCAGATATATGTTTGTTTTGTATCATACCATTTTATTTTATTTTATTGTAAATGTTAAGCTTTGTGTTACAGAAACAAATGTTTTATCTTTTTTATTAATATTATTTCTGTACAGGTTAATCAAAGTGCACTATTAAATGTATTAAAATTTTAAAAAAGTGTCTTGAGAGTTATGTAATAATGATTACACAGGTACCTCATAAATCCCTCATAATCTCCTCAGTCATTTGTTTACACATTTATGTTTGTACACCTTCTCAGATTCAAAATAACTGGATTTCCCTCCTCACGTCTCCTCACCGCCACACCCACCTCTCTCCCTGTGTCTTGCCTCCACACCAATAAATCTACGACTAGGCCAGAGAGGCGTGAGCTGCGTGCACTGGGCTATCAACTGGTAGAAGGTGATCTCACTCGTCATGTTTCTTACATAACAGTTTCTTATAGCAGAAGACAATGGGGCCCATTATTACCACAGCTGGCCTGGTCTAGACCCGGCAGACTCAATGTGGGGGGATGCTGTCACGTGGCAAAGAAGGGGGGTCCAAGGGTCAGAGTGGGGGCTGATGTACCCCTTTATGTTTCTGACCACTTGACAAATTGAGAAGTAGCCATCTGAAGGAGGAAAAACATCTTCCCTGTGCATGTACCGTACGAAGGTGTCACGTGCTATATTTGTTTAGTTCATGCTTTGCTCTCAACTATAAACTTGGACTGTGTATTTACATTGCTCAAGGACAGGTACTTTCTACAAGTGTTAACTTGACTTCCCACAGCCAAGACAATGCGTTTACATTTTGTGCTGGCATACTCTCGCTTTTTTTCTGGTGGACCATGAACACCTTATGTACTCTCAACTCTTGAGTGCAACCCACAAAGTAGAGATTAACCAGAGCCTCCAAAAGACTCATACACACATACACACACACACATACCCAGAGATGTACGCATTCTCGCATTTGAATTTGTAATGTACATTCAACAGATTTAGCTTCACTTTGTGTTTGAATAATAAAAACAAAAGTCTCTCTCTCTGTTTCTATTTCTCTCCTGTGTGTGTGTGCGCGCACTCACTCCAAATGCTGATATGTTTTTGCATGTACATGTGTATGTATTTTTGCTGGGAACCCAAACACCTCTGAAAGATTATGTAGGGTCAGATAAGGCTGATCAAGTGTCAGCACCAGGGCTGCATCCCTGCACCGTTGTTTGAGAATCAGGCGCAGAAGGTTTCCCACATTGATAAATGAATACAAACGTGCGAGTGCATGCCTGCGCATGTGTGTGCATTTCTCCTCCAGTTTGTCAAGCATTTATCAAAAATGCTGTTTTCAGTTTGCAACAGAACAGTGTGAAGGTTATTGCTGATCCATACCAGGTGTGATTTGTTTATTTGTATAACTGGGGATCTCCAATTCTATCTTCCTCCTGAACCAGAAAATATCAGCACCACTGGTCTGGTTTTTACGGAAGCCCTGAGAGGCAAGTGAGAGAAAAAAAATTCTGGTGATCTATTTTCCAAGTCTGATATAAATTGTTTTCTCTCCTGTGTTTATGACTTAAGAACAGGTGGAAAAACAATTTTTTTTGTCAGGCTCATCAAATGTTCATTGTTGTAATACTCATTTCGGCCACAACAGGCTGAAGTGCACCACTACCCCATGTTCTAAATAGGACTAAAAGCATTCATGTTTTCTACCAGGTGAAGCGCCAAAAATTACGAAATACATTTCTAGCCAAAAGAAGGACATGACAGTAATGTTACATAACTTGCTGACACACAATATATGTATCTTGTGTTTAGAGTGCATGGAGAAATTAAAATTCACCTGGATATCATTTTTTAAATAAATGATGGACATTTTTCTGCATCTGCTTGCACATGCTCATTGGTCTTCATTGCACATTTAACCAAACCTGGCATATGCGCAAAACAGTTGACACCACCAGCACTAACCTGCTTGTGGCAGATTGTTTCATTTATCGCATCATATCGTCCGCACCAACACGAGCAGTGAGTAGTCGTGTTTGGTCACAAGAAATCGGGTGAGCCAAATATCTGACAGGAACTCTGGGTCACATATTTCCATGTGGACTGGAATGCTCTGATGGATTACTTGTGGTCTTGTTGTGGCAACAGAAATGGTATGTCATCATGATAACGCCGTGCTTTAAGAGTCAACATGGAAAAGAATTTAGACACACAATGTTTCTACAGTTGACTTCATATCATTCCTTATCGTATCTCGATATTCCAGAAATTCCAAAGGCTGTAAGAAAAGGTTTTAAGCTGGCAAAAAGAGATCTGTCTGTCTGTCCTCCAAAATATTAGGTTGGTGTATACTTACAGAATGTGCCTGTAAAAACACACCTACACACACACTCTCTCATACACACAGTCTAGTTGTTTTATTGAGCTAATGACTGCTGTCCCAGATGTGGCTGGTTCAAATCCAAATCCCACAGATGTGGTTTCACAGTGCTGATATGATAGTGTGTATGTTTGTATGCACATCTGTATGTGTGTGTGTGTGTGTGTGTGTGTGTGTGACAGAGGGAGAGAAAGAGAAAGAACGTGGCAGACCAAACACAAGGGGTCACTGAACTGCCATAAATCACAATGTCTATTTTACAGTTCAACACTGTCCTCTAGTGGTTGTTTGGAATAAGATTAGAATGTTCACCCACAGCATAGACTTCTATGCACTCTTCAGCCCCTATGTTCACAGGGGTTCAAACTCACTTAAACACATTAAATTAAAAAAATGTGCTATGGCACCAACAACATATCTGTCTTGCAAAATATATATTGAATTACTGTGTGTTTTTTAAATTAGCATTTTACAGGTGACACAAAATCACTTAAGCTTGGTAAAGCTAGGTATGTTGTATGATTAAAATGTACGAATTTCCTCTTACCTAAACCTAAGCTTTTAAATCAGAATCAGAATCAGAATCAGAAATACTTTATTCTTACTTTATACTCTTTTGTTACAGCAGCTCACTATCACGTCAGCGCACACAGGAATAGAAGTACTAAGCAAAAAATATAATACACTATAATACAGGTCAGAAAATAAATTAAGTACCAAGTGGGTATAAGTATAAAATAAGTGTGAAGTACAAAGTGGGTTTACTGGTTGTTGATGATAATAATACGGTATAAAGTAATAGTGCATGAACTGTTAAGTGTAGCTTATTAAGATTATTATGAGACAGTGGGTATTGCACAGCAGTAATAGAGGTATGAATAAATATCAATATCAATAAATAGGGAATTTTAAACTGAAAGGAGTATATTGCACAGCAGCATTAACACAGAATATTGCACAATTATTTCACGTATTGCAGAGATATTAATAATCAATGTCCAGTTTAATGACTTAGGGTCATTTAGACTAACACTTAGAAGGAGGAGTTAAAGAGTTTGATGGCCACAGGCAGGAATGACTCCCTGTGGCGCTCTGTGGTGCATTTTGGGGGGATGAGTCTTCCGCTGAAGGTACTCCTTTGGCACGTCATGGAGTGGGTGGGAGACACTGTCCAAGATGGCATGTAGTTTGGCCAGCATCCTCCTCTCAGACACCACCGCCAGAGAGTCCAGCTCCACCCCCACAATGTCACTGGCCTTACGGATCAGTTTGTTGAGTCTGTTAGCGTCCGCTACCCTCAGCCTGCTGCCCCAGCATGCAACAGCATACAGGATAGCACTGGCCACCACAGACTCATAAAACATCTTCAGCATTGTCCGGCAGATGTTGAAGGACCTCAGCCTCCTCAGGAAATAGAGGCGACTCTGGTCCTTCCTGTAAAGAGCTTGAGTGTTCTTAGCCCTGTCCAGTTTATTGTCCATGTGTACTCCCAGGTACTTGTAATCCTCTACAATGTCCACACTGACCCCCTGGATGGAAACCGGGGTCACTGGTGTCTTGGCCCTTCGTTGGTCTACAACCAGCTCCTTAGACTTTGTCGCATTGAGCTGGTTCTGCTCACACCATGAGACAAAGTTCCGCACCATAGCCCTGTACTCAGCCTAATCAACACCGCTTATACATCCCACCACAGCAGAGTCATCAGAAAACTTCTGAAGGTGGCAGGACTGTGTGGTAGCTGAAGTCTGTGGTGTAGATGGTGAAGAGGATGAGAGACAGGACAGTCCCCTAAGGGGCCCCAGTGTTGCTGACCATGCTGTCCAACACACAGTGCTGCAGGCGCACATGCTGTGGTCTGTCAGTCAGGTAGTCAACAATCGAGGACACGAGGGGGGCATCCACCTGCATCACTGCCAGCTTCTCACCCAGCAGGGCAGGCCGGATGGTGCTGAAAGCACTGGAGAAGTCAAAAAACATGATCCTCACTGTGCTTGCCGGCTTGTCCAGGTGGGTGTGGATGCGGTTCAGCAGGAAGATGATGGCGTCCTCAACTCCCAGCCGGGGCTGGTAGGCAAACTGAAGGGGGTCCAGGAAGGGTCTGACCATGAGCCACAGCTGTTCCAGCACCAGTCTCTCCAGGGTCTTCATTATGTGGGAGGTCAGGGCCACCGGTCTGTAGTCCTTGGAGACACTGGGACCCAGCGTCTTCGGCACAGGAACGAGGCAAGATGTCTTCCACTGAATAGGGACCCTTTGAGGACTCAGGCTCAGGTTAAAGACATGTTGAAGGACTCCACATAGCTGGGGGGCACATGCTTTTAGCACCTCGGGGCAAACGCCATCGGGGCCTGCAGCCTTGTTTGAGTGGCGTTTCATCAGCTGTCCTCTTACCTGGTCAGCAGTCAGGCACACAGCAGTTACAGGTGGGGGAGGGGGGGGCAGTCATTAGTGTGAAGAGGGCCGTTAGCCTGATAGCCAGTTGAGGGGGGAGTAGGACTCTCCCAGGAAGATGGAGTACAAATACATTTTGTATAAATACATTTTAGTAAAAATATTAAGGTTAGTAAAAATATTAAGGTGAGTGTGAGTGAAGGTCCTCAAAGTTCAGAGAGCCAGTGTGCTAAAAACACAATCTAATGATAAGAACATACAAGTGACACAAATGTTGACAGTTTATATGACCTCTGGATGTCCTCTCGCTTCAGTTTTTCAGCTTTTGGTCAAATCTGTCTAAAAGATTGTTTGTTTGTTCTTGTTTTTTGCATGTAAAATGCATAAATTCATAGCTGTATTGTCACTAAACACACCACGTGCATTTTTATCGCCTTTATTTCCCCCCAGTTGTGTCTACCCTTACATTACATTTCCAGCCATACACTTCTTCAAGAAGCATTTTGTAAATTGTCACATTTTCCAATAGCCTGTCTCTTATTGGAGTAATGGAAGACTTTGACCACTAGAGAGCAGTGTCCTTCCATAGTATGCAAAGCTGCATCAGGTTCACACCCTGTTTGGCCTCATATAACCTCAACTACATTCTGCAACGTCTTACCAAATTTAGCCAAACCATTAAAGCACTACGTATATTACAGTTTTTTACAGTTGCTAAGTCACATTTCTCTGTCTCACTTTTCACAGTTTTCTCACTCAAACTTAACCACCACCAAAACCAAACTATGTATTTAGACTCTATTTTGCATGTTTGTATACTATTGTCAATACTGTTATATGTACATTCAAAACCTAACATACACCTTACTCTCCATTCCTCAACCCCATAGAGACCTCATGGAGGTGGAAAGTTTAGCACCACCAGCCACTTGATCAGATGTCCCTCTTGGACACAATGAATGCTGGATGTCTGGACATTTCTGCAGAAGATTGCCAGGGATGGATCAGACAAGCAAAAAGATTATTTCCCAGGTGGGTTGCAAGAGAGGACATAAGGTGTGATGTGGATGAGAACTTGTGGCCAAATGCAGAAGGCAGGATTGACTAGCACTGTTGAGTTTTTCCTATACAAGTGTGTTATGTTTAGGTTTGTACTGCCTTACTGGAATTACTTTTGTTTCATTTTGTGCACTTGGAATTACTCAACAACAAAAAAAGCCTGTTGAAGCATATTGCGACATTTGTGATTTGATCAAGAAGCCCTGTCCCGCCTGCAACTCGTGCAAAAGCCAGGCTGCTTACCAAAACCAACTGTAGATCATCACACATCTTCTCGCATTCCTTCACTAGCTCCCCGCAAAGTATAGAATACATTTCAAGATACTGCTTATCGCATACAAGGCCCTACATGGTCTTTCCCCTTCATACATTTCTGAACTCTTGCATCCTTATTCCACCTACAGGCCACTCAAATCACCCGACCAAGGTCTCTTACTTATACCCCGCTCCCTCTGCAAGTCCACAGGTGATTGTGCCTAAATTATAACCCCTGTAAAGGGGCTGTATATATATATATATATGTGTGTGTATGTTTCTTATTTTTCTGTATTTTTATCCGGTGAAGCTAGAGATATAGGTGCTATATAAATAAAATATTACTTACTTACTTACATTATGTATATTTACATATATCATTTAAGAGTTGGACTTATAAATAAAAGAGAATACAACTTCACAACTTCAACTATTCATCACCAGAGTGGAAAATTGTCTTTGGCTCACCAAAACAAAAAAGCAGCACGAGAACATGTAACTTACAAAACAAGTAACATGTAGAAAATATGTGACAACAAGATATGATTGAGACAAAAACAAACAAACAAAGAAACACATAAGTCTAGAGTACACTACAGTACATAAGTAGTAAAAAATATACATTTTTGTGTGTGCAAAATTTGCTAACACAAACAGGAGATGCACAGTATTTGATCAGGGCAGCGGAGACAAATATGAAGATTTCTGTGAAACACGTGATCGAAAGTGGCAATAAAATAGGTTAGACACAGCTAGGGAAGATAAAATAAATTACATAAAATTTTAACTTAGAAGGTGTTACATTATCTTATTACACAACCAGTTATTAAGGGGTTTGCTGAGTACGTTTTCTGGCAGCTTTCAAAAATTCCCAACTTATTAATACATATATCAACAATGAGTTATATTATCTATTTTGTTTTATTGTATTGTTTTACATCACAATTGCAGCCTGAGGGCGTTTGAACGAGAGCGCTGTAATGTGGCACGGTCAGTTAACTTCACTTCCGCAGTTATAAAACTTTCGAACGCAGGTTTTGTAACCGAGACGTTCTGACCAATCACGGCTCTTGCTTGCTGTTCACGTGACGGTGTTTTTTATGTAACAAACGGGTGTCTATGAGAAAGTCGGTTCACTATTACTGTTAAGTACCCCGACATCTATAGTAATGTATGGACACGATAACAGAAGAAACTCTAAATCTACATAACATTTTCTTTCCTTTTTTGACGCTACAATGTCGCTCCAACCGCAAGTGGAGGACGCGAAGGAGGAGAGAAGCGCCTTCTTCATCAGCGCTGACTCGGACAACATCTCGGAGGATCACCATCAACTTATACTACAGAAAGCCAACGCTCTAGCATCCGAAAACTGCCTCAAAGAAGCGATTGACTGGTTTTCAGTGGCTATGCAGTATGGCCCTGTGCGACCTGAACAGTTAAGCACTTTCGTGGACTGTATCCTCCGCAACTTCAAGATGAAAGCGGCTGGGCCAGACGAACTTTCGGGCCGGAGTCGGGACGCAGGGGACAGCTCGGTGGACGATGTGTTTGACTGTCCCAACTGTCATAGTTTTTTAGGTGAACCTGTGACCATAGCCTGTGGACATTCGTATTGTAAGAGGTGTTTACAACGACGGCTGCTCTCCAAATGTAAACTGTGCAGTGAACCCGTAATGGGTGAGGAGAAAGCGAATGTAATCCTGTGCGGACTTTTAGATAAATGGTTCCCCGGCGAGCTGAAAACGTCGAAAACACTATGTGAAGTGGACGAGTTGTGTAGAAGAAAACGCTACCAAGAAGCTGTGTCGCTAGCAACCGATGTTATTCAGTGTGGTAAGTGTTGTTAACATAACCTTGCATCCATGTTTCAAGAAGAGGGATGTGTTTTCTGGTTCTGTACCTGCTGCGCACGTTCAGCGGGGATAATAGGAATATGATGTGTTATTGAGACGTCCCTCAATTAACCGTGTGTTAAAATGATAAATTTCAACATGATACTTTAATAACCTTTGTTTGTTGTCAATGGATCCAGTGCGTTCTAATGACCAACATTTTGAAAACCGTTTCTATTACTCCCATGTGTTGTGCTGGTGTCAGTCTCCTCCCATTGGCTGTCGTGTAACCTGCTACGCCCTGCTTACGACGTTTCACCAAGATGGGCATGCGCGCTCGGTGCCCGTTGCATAAGGCAGGTCATGACACATATTGGGCCAGGTTTTGTAACTTATCGGGGGGGGGTGTATTTTGTAACTGTTATGACTGTTACGAGCTACGTTTCATAAATTTGTTTTTAAACGGAATGAATGCGCCGTGTGTGGGTCAATTTAGGAGGTTAGGGACGGCTCGTGGTCCAGATAAACACTCAGCCAGGCAGTGAGTTAACTTTTGTAACACATCTAGATCTAGCTTTTCTAACAGATCCTTACGTTATGCAATGAGAGAAGCTGGGCTACTTCGGTGGCAGATGATTTATAGTTAACAAGCCAGTGATGATGGAGCTTTGTGGCTCCAGGTGCTGTTGCAAATCCCAGTAATGGCTGTAAAAGCATGTATAGGTGAAGTGAATGAGATATGCCACTTTCACCAGTAACAACAATGGTACAATGTGCCCTTGAGCAAAGCACTAGCTGTTCTTGTGGAGATTAGTCAGAAACTGCTTTGCATGTTCACTGAGCAGTTCCTGGATAAAAAGGGGGTAAAGTGTTGTGGTTATCATGGCCTGCCATCCAGTGGGATCTTATAGAACTAGAAACTAAATAAACAAACTGAAATGGGATGATGCATTGTGGGTATGGCACTGCCTTGCCTTTATTATTTCAGAACCTCTGAGTCCCAAATTACCTCTAACTAGAGCCCGACCGATATGGGATTTTTTAGATCGATACCGATTTTAGAGGGGAAACATTCACAGATTACCGATATGGTGGTCGATATAGTGAAGTTTTTGAGCTGGAATGAAAATAGACCTTTTCTATGTGGATTGTGCATCGATTTTGCACCGATATGCTTATGCAAAGGTACTCAGAAGGCTGCTTTCTTAAACAGATAACTTTATTAAAGAATATTTAAGTTAAATATAAACCAATTCTAAAAATGAACAATGAGAAAATAAATAATAAATAAAAATAAAATAAATAGTTAAATAAACATCAGTAGCCAGTATCAGTCATTTTCTGAAGTAGCAAAAATGCCATGGAAATACTCAAGTAAAGTACAAGTGCCTCTAAATTGTAGCCTACTAAAGTACAGATCTAAATGTACATTAGTTACATTCCACCACAGCTTTGTTTAGATTCTGAACCATTATTTCAACGGATTGAACTCCAATCAGAAACACTTTTTTCTTGCTTATCAAAACAAGTCATCTGTAGCAATATTTCGCTGTTAATGTAACAGTCACAAACTCATGGTTCGCTGCTGCCGAGTCAAGAGATAAACAGCGCCTCTGCAATAAACGTTCAACATATCTGGTGAAAAATCAGGCTCCTGACGTTATTTATTTACTTTCCAGCGTTGCATCATTTGTAACTCAAACCACCAACGCACCGTCGTCTGCTGAGCTGCAGAATGATGAAGAGATGCTCTGATGCTAACCTTTCAATCTGCTGCTGACTGACAAACTATAGCTGGCTAGCTACCTCGCTAACACAGCAAACAGTTGTGATGAGCATGAGTGGCGTGACGGTTGTCATGGACAGGGTTATATTAGAGTTATATTGGAAGAGGAAAATGATGGGTTCATTGTTTATTAACTTTCCAGCAAAGTATTTCACAGGCCTTTCTTTCAGATTAATATACTAAAAAGATAACCATTTTATATCGGCTCATATCGGATAACCTATACGCCGATACCGATAGATCTGTGATAGGCCAATATTGGCCAATAATATTGACTGACCAATAAATTGGTCAGGCTCTACCTCTAACCATGCAGGAAAGAACCATGGTGACTTCTTTTTATTCAGTTTTTTCAATTCAATTTCATGCTATTTTAGTTAGCGGGTTAAGTTTTAAATGCCGTTTTCATGTATTGTTGGCATAATATGGTGACTGTGTAGCGGTTTAGATTGACATCTGATCTCCCACACCCTGACAAATGGTCTGGTGGTGTGACAATATGGCTGGGAAATTGTTCTGGACCTTTACCTGGTTTATGGGAGCTTATGGAAACATCTATAATATTTGAGTCAAATGATATAACACACGCTACCTTGGTGTATCCCTGTTGACCTCATGTGTACTCAAACATTGCCTGTTGGATATTTAGTGAAAGACTTCATCTAAACTATTGCATTATAAGAAGTTGCGTGATCCTGACACCAATGGAATACCTAACCACAATTTGAAAAATGAAAATTAAACTGGAATTGCTTGTCTCCACAAGCAATGAATCCATGATTTCTTTCTTTTGCTACTTACAATATTTGCGTAAGGACAGATTGACTGCTAAAAGGCTGTAAAAACATAACATCCCTTTGCAAAAGGGGAATGCGCAAACTGCTGTGTTCTTGCATCGGGTAACTCAGGTGGACTCACAAAACCAGTGAACCAGAGCCCACCGGTAACCAAATGGTTACAGCGAATGCTACGTAACCGCACCGTCCATGGTTTGGTTCCACCCGGGGACCTTTGTTGCATGTCATACACATCTCTCTCCCCTTGTTTCCTGTCTGCCTCTTCACTATAGACTATCCAATAAAGGTAACAATGTCAAAAATAATCTGACAAATAAGAAGCAGTAATCAATGTTAAGGCTAAATGAGCATACACCTGGTGTGGCACCTTCTGATAAGACTGTCCCTTGACATTGGGTCGAGGATTTAGACTGATGTCACTGTGATGCAGTCATCATACAACCTGCTTTTGACAGCGTTGGCCCTGAGAAGCTGGACAGAAGCTTCCAGATATTCAGGGGTGCTTGTCGATTTTATTATGTCTAGACAAACTACCTGGTGTGGTTCTGTTCACATTAGCATCTGCCATACATCAGAAAAATGAATTAAATCCTGTGTCTCAATGAAAGGTAATCCAATACTTGGATTGATAGCGTGCCATGTGCTGAAAAATCACAACTCAGTCAGTAAGGAAAATTTAACTTACTGAACTTTTGATGGAATGCAGGTAAACTTAATCCATTAATACAATTTATTTGTCGGTAATGTCTGCAGGACAGACTGCTTCAAAAGGTTGAGACTTGCTCACAACAAATTGACATAGTTGGGTAATTAGATGAATGCCAAATGCCTGATTTGATCGCAATCCACATACACAGGAATACAATGGCCATGTTCATGTTTATACTTAATTATTATCCCAAAAATTTTGCCATTCCTGAAAGTGTCTTGTATTGTTTGCTATTGTTTTTGAGTACATGCCAATATTTGTAGCTCTTGTGTCCCCTTTAATGCAACCTGCTACTGGGAATAGAAATTTTAAAAATCCATTGATATCTTGCTACTCTTTCAGGCTTATGCAACTTATTTTTCTTTTGCATTGTTTGCAGAGAATTCAGTGACACAGTCAATATATAATTTGTGATTGTCATGTTTATGTAATGTATGACTTGCAAGAAAACTTTCTGTTGAAGTGTGATTAGTATCATGTTACTTGTGCTATCATTGTTTCATGATATTAAGATAACCCACAATTGAATGATAAAGATCCCCTCCCATCCATCCCCGCCCCGCCCAATTTCCTCATGTCTCCTACAGATCCAGGGGCAACAGCGGTGGCACGACTGTCTCGAGCGGAGGCGTACATGGCTCTCAAACAGTACCGTCTGGCTTTGGAGGACACAGAATTTTGTCCTGGGTCCAGCTGTTCTGCTGAAGTAGGTCACTCACTGATACTGCAGTAATTTGTTATCCCATGCTACAGAAATGTAATTTTGTATTGAAAATCTCTTCTATTCAGGCATGTAGTCACTATTAGTATGACTTTATGATGAAAGGATAATCACTATCAGATATGATTACTCCAAATTTAATACAAGGTATTACCATTGCCAGGTTCTGTAGGCATGCTCACACACCTGCCTTTCCTCACTAGAGTCTGGCATGTGTTCCAATCTGGTATATTGGTCAGCTGGCTATTACTAAGGCTTATTTTAAGACTGCTGCCCCAAAAGCCAGAGGCAGGGAGCACCTCATTTGTCGTGTCATTGGATTATAGTTACAAGTTAATTGTGGGCCAGTTAACAGACACCGGATATACATAATCATGTTTCTTCATTCATGTGCTTTGCTATAGAATAATTTTAAAAGTTAATTTTGGATGCATGTTTTGGTAGCTCAATTTGCTGATTCATAGTTAAAGAATCATTTCTTTGTGGTGATCCTGTTTGTTTGTTTACAAGGCTTAGTTTTAACGACCTGCTATTTTTAATGTTGTATAAAAGGCCTTCTTTGCAACTGAGAATGCAGTGATTAAGGTCAAAGCCTTTAATGACTATTACGTCAGTAACAAGAGACCAAATGTCTGGGTTTAAGCCTAGGATATTCTTTGTTTGTGTATATCAAGTATATCATTCAAAAGCATGTGCATAATTTCATACTGATTTATTAAATTGCATAAAAAGATTGCATTTAGAAAAATCTGCAATACGTGTTCTGTCTGGTTTTGTTTTAAAATAGTCCAGCATAATTTCGAATCCAGTGTTTAAGATGCATGCATGCATACATACATAAATGCTCGTACAGAAATGTGATTTCTCTCTTTCTGTCCTTCCTTTCTGCCCTTTAAGGCTGTGTTTAGGAAAGCTATGGTGCTGCATGAGATGGGCCAAGTGGACGAGTCTCTCCAAGTCTTCCTCCACTGCCTGGCAGTGGATGAAGACTTCCCCTGTGCTAAAAGACAAGTGGAAAAGGTGAGAGAATTTAAGAGAAAGGAGTTATGATTTGTCTGCTGGCAGTGTGGGAAGTGAAAAAGACAAAATATTAGACTCATCCCTAAGTCTCACGTTACTCACATCCTGTTGTCATCCTCAAGTCTGGCAGTCAGTTGAGTTTAGGTCACACAGTGTTTATGTAAGTAGGCTGGAGGAGCTAGCCTCAATACACTGTAAGCCAAAGATTTAAGTAAAACTCGTTCCATTGCTTCAAGGAATCTTGGCACACAAGTGTCCCAACCTTTTGACACTTTGATTGGATAGCCGTGAACGTAAAGCTTTCCCACTGTGATCCTTATTGGGGACCTGTCTCTTTTCATGGCATCCTGATGACAGTGCCTCTTGTATTGCTGTATTTCTAATAGGATTTACATCATGCATTGTCCTCTTTGTACAGAAAATGTGTCTGGAATGTGCTGACAGAGATTACTTACAATGGTCATATTATAATTTTGTCATCATGATTGTCCATACTGTAATTTTATTATGTTTGCATGTTTTTATTATCTATTGCATGTCTGTCCGTCCTGGGAGAGGGATCCGTCCTCTGTTGCTCTTTCTGAGGTTTCTTCCATTTTTCCTAGTTAAAAGGGTTTTTATTGGGAGGGGGTTTTCCTTATCGAGTGTGTAAGGACAGAGGGTCTGTATGCTGTAAAGATTATAAGGCCCTCTGAGGCAAATTTGTGATATCAGGCTTTATTAATCTGTAATGAAAACATATGTTATATACAGCACTACAACCATATATTGTGGTTACATTTGAGAAATGCTAAGTAAATGGAACAAACTGTTTCTGTCATGCCCCCGTTCCAAAGCTGTAAAAAGTGAATCATTAACATTATTGGGGGAGCAACAAATAAAAAAGAAGCCAAGTTCAATTCGATTGAAATAAAAGAAATGATTCAGGTCAGCATGATAGCATCAGCAAACTCTTGTTTGTTTTTTTAAATTTCCCTTCATAAATCATGTTCATTCATCTTAGTTCCACTCCATATTTTTCCCGTTCTCATCTACCCCCCCGCCCCTGTACAGTGGCTGTATGCACCCCAGGGGGGCCTGCCCTCAGTTTGAGAACCACTGATCTCAACAAGGAAAGTTGTTAGTAGGTCAGGTCTTGTGACTCTGTCTGTAATGACATTAGTACCACTTCCTAGACAGAACACAGTGTTGTAGTGACACACACAGTTGACTCATGTATGCAGTATTATATTTTCAGAATAACCAGACAGTTTGTTGCCATTTTGCGATGAAACTATGTTACATTCAGTTGCTAATGCTGCTCAAGTTTTGTGTAATCATCTCTGAATCATCATTGTATAAGGAAGCATACATAATCACATTAGTCATCTCCAGTTTTCACTTGGTATAAAGCGTGTGAAATTGTTTGGACCTGTTGTTGCGGGTTTTATTGACATCGTGTCTGAATTCCTTATCTTTCTGATCCTGAAAGAGACACAGCTCAGGCTAGACATCAATCTGCAACAGTGTGGGAGCCAGACCGCGTGCATCAATAGAATGTCAAATCAAGTTGATGTAACCTGTAATCACACTTACAGCGTCCTTCCCAATACCCATATAATGAAAACGGCTAATTAATGAAATTGAAAATGACAGCCTCCATCCTTGTTGTCCTTACCAGCGCAATATACAGAAGTCTCACTATGCTTGGCTTTTAATGCTTTTACCAAAGTGAGACGTTTCTGGATTGTATTTAACAAATATGTTATACAATCATCCTATTATTCTGTCTTGTATTAATTTACAAAAAAGAAAAAAGAAATCGGCTCTCAGAAGTGAGTCAGCTCCCATCGTTGACTTAAAGGAGCTGGCTCATAGAGCTGACTCGTTCGCAACACACACATCACTACTGAGCATATGGTTACACATTAATTGTAAAAATTACTAAAAACTAAAAACTACAAAAATGACACTTAAATCTTTACATCTGTCTAGGGCATAAAGATAAAGTAAATTTATCTCTCTTAAGGCCTTTACACACCAGGAGCGCGACGAATAAACAGCCCAAAAATGCGTACTCGCCTGCAAATATTTTTCATCAAAACTATTCATAGCGGCAGCGATCTGAATTTGCGACAGTTGCAACACTTGTTCAATAAAAGATTCTCGCCAGCTCATACTAAAACTTACTTGGGGTTGGAGCTGTTCGAGTGTCTCTGCCCACACAGACACTCAGGACAGGATGGTCAGCAGCACCACCTCCATCACACACTTCTGCCCGAGCTGAAGCATAGACATCCAGGTGGAATGTCTGCCACTGTCTTTAGGCGTTGTGACGTGACGTCTGTTCTGCACAGCTTCATTGGTTGAAGCCTTTATTCACTGTGCGAAAATTCAGAAAAATCAACCTCGTTTTAAAAAAAAATTACGCTACTTTTCCGCCGTGTAATATTAGCATTCTGTGTGAAAGTACTCTTGACAAAAATAGTTCGAAAAAATATATTGACGATACATTGACATGCGAATTAACCGCACACAAAAAAAATGCCCCCGGTGTGTAAAGGCCTTTTACACAGGATTTCTGGGAAACAATGCAAAAATAGATGAAAAGGAAAGAGATGTGTGAAGAGTGAGTTTGTCTGGTGATGCACTACAGCACTAGCTATACATATGTTTAAAATGATCTTTAGTTCAGAGACCACACTTCCGACCCTCAAGTTTGAACTAAACTGGGGAAAAAAGCTAGTGGGTCATATACAGTACTGTACACTGAGTTCAAACTGAGGTCATGTTGATATCTATTCTGAACATAGCACAAGACAACTCTCTGAACAAAGTTTGCTTTCTCTTTTCACCTCACATCAACATGTACATTATCACGACCAAGTTTGTTCTTGTACTTGGTTATGAAATTCGATTTACAGTATTAAGTCAATAACCCCTTTGTGCAGAGAGGACAAAAAGTTTATATTTCCCTCACCACACAGTCTATGTTTTGAGCCTCAGGAAAAACTTTAAAATGTGTTGTTTAAACCCAATTTTAGAGCACAAAACCTAGCAAATTCAAAATAATGAAAATTTAGATTTTCTTCATCCCAAACACTTTTCAAACAGAATTTTGCCTCTCAAATGTGAAGACATATAAAACCCTATGTACAGGCTGATATCACTTCAACTAATAGTAATGCTAACAACAGTAGCCATGGCTGCTAAATTCTACAAGATGCACTTTCAGAAGAAACAACTCATCTACATGAATCACTGAGAGCAATATATAGATTGACGCCAACATCGAGTGGTTAGTTATTATTTTATATGACACCCTTAGCAAGACTCTTCGTGACTATTTAAGTAAAATATGACAAACATGGACACCAGCATCCACGTTTGCGTCAATTGACCACCCTCATATTCATCTTATCCCTGCGGAGATCGGGTTCTTAGTCATAATTGTGTTATTATCGGATGACAAACTGAGTGTTTTTTACAGATCCTGTGTGACCTGCTCTCCCCAGCCGATGAGAACGTCAAGGTCGGCCTGCGGGAAACAACACAGAACACGTCACCTCACTTGCGCGGTAAAACCCTCGTGGCCAATGCCCAAGCTCAGCCACAGAGCCCAGTCCAAAGACAACACCAGCACCAGGTCCGCGCCGCGTCGGTACACCACCATCTGGACAACCAGGAGGTACTAGCACACTGAATAAAGATATCACATAGTTTATCAATGAATTAATTCAATGCCTCTGTTGCCCCATGTTTATAAGGAACCATTATCTTCTTACCCTACTGTCTTCTGTTAATAATCAGAAACGCTTGGAAAGCCTGGAGCGGCCTGGTCTGAGCCGAGCTCATTCACTACGGATGCATGGCTCTAGTTACGGTGAGGAGGGGCTGAAGAGAGTTTGCTCTGCTCCTCAGCTGGGGGACCAGGACAAGGGGAGCCTCCTGAAGAGGAAGTTGTCAGTGTCAGACACAGAACCCTGTGTTGTGGACAGTGGAAGTAGCAAGCATAAAAAACAAGGTCAGTGGCCAGTCCCACCTTTGTATTGCTTTCTGTTCTTCCTAATTTTGATTTCCAAATCAAATCTCTTCTGCTTCTTTTGTCACACCAATATCATGTACAAGAACTCAAAGCATATAATAGTAGTAATAGTGCATAAAATTAAGCTCAATCTGACACTTTAATACAGACTTTTTGCACTTTTTGCTCTCTGGTTGACTTTAGGTGTGACGAAAGGCTCCAAACAGGCTGCCAAAGCTAAAACCTGCAGAAGTGTTCCTGTGGACCTGCTGGACCCCAATGACTTGGAGTGCTCTCTCTGCATGAGGTAAGGTCACACTCTAGTGGGCCTTACACACTGACCTCACATTATACACTTGTAAATGACTGAACATTCATAATAATAATAATATTATCTGTTATCAATACAGGTTGTTCTATGAGCCTGTGACTACACCATGTGGCCACACCTTCTGTAAAAACTGTCTGGAACGCTGCTTGGACCATACACCCCAGTGTCCCCTCTGTAAAGAGAGCCTGAAAGAGGTGAGAGACCAGGCTTGGCATGTACTGAATCTGGATATTAATCTTCTTGACTGGCTAGCATCGTGCTAATCTAAATATTTGTTGCTTCCTGTTTTAATCATTAACTCATATCATACTCTCTCCAGTATCTAGCATGTAGGAAGTATATGGTGACAACTGTCTTGGACATGCTGATCAAACAGTACTTGAGTCAGGAGTATGCAGAGAGGACTAAAACTCACCTAGAGGAGACCAGAGAGCTTTCAAAGTAAGCATTTCTCTCTCTGGCCTGGTTGATTCTAATGTTCATCATCAGATGTTTCTGTGTGCACAAGGTTCAAAGAGGCTCAAAGGGTCTAAAATGTGTCTCTGCTTCTCTCCCTCTGTGCAGTCTGACAAAGAATGTGCCTATCTTTGTGTGTACCATGGCTTACCCCACCGTGCCTTGCCCCCTACATGTCTTCGAGCCACGTTACCGCCTCATGATTCGCCGCTGCATGGACACGGGCACGCGGCAGTTTGGGATGTGTATTAGTGATCCCCAGAAAGGGTAAGCATGCAAGCACAAACACATGCAAGCACATGGATTTGTATGAATTGCAATATTATAGGACCTCAAAACTAGGCATATCTGCATATCTAGAAAAGAGGTTCCCTTTAGGACATCAGTCATTAGTTATAAAATCCACTCTGATATAAACTGTTAGATATGTCAAGCAGGCAATCAACTGCTTACAATCTTTCGTGGATTTTCTGTTCATGACAGATCCCATTGTACACATCAATTCATGGGTTATAAAAGATGTCAGAGGGGAGAACAAACTGGCAAAACTCAATTGCTTAAACAAACCATTTTGTCCATCCCTGCAGGTTTGTAGATTATGGCTGCATGCTGACCATCAGGAGTGTCCATTTCCTCCCTGACGGACGATCAGTAGTGGACACCATCGGAGGAAAGCGCTTCCGGGTCTTGTCCCGTGGAATGAAGGATGGTTACAGTACTGCTGACATTGAGCACTTGGAGGATACCAGGGTAAGAACCACAATGACTATCATTTGAATGATATTATCTACAGTATTGTACTTTTATAATCATACTCCACCCAAAATCTTTTTTAAACGTGAAACCACCTTTCAAGTCTACATGGGTCGATTTTGGGTGGGGCATCACATTAAGTAGATTTGTTTTTGACATTGAGTTAGTCATTAGGTATCATTAGTTGCCAATTCCTTTCAAAGGAATTTAATGTTACATTTAAACAATCCAAATGTGACTGATAGTTTAATTAATTATTTTCTATTAGGTGGAGGACAGTGATGAGCTAGAGAGACTACAAGAGCTGCATGATGCTGTGTATGAACAGGCCCGCGTCTGGTTCCAGAACCTCAAGATCCGCTTCCACAACCAGATCCTGCAGCACTTTGGACCAATGCCAGAACGAGAAGCTGACATCCAGGTAAACATCCAGCATAGTGTCCCACTACTTCCATCTGTAGCAGGGCTCCAGGGTGTGATCAAAAAAAGTGTGACTAAACATTTTCATTGGTCGCACTGGTGTGCCTGAAATTTAGCAGATCTGCATGTGCCTTGCATGTCTGTGTGTGTGTGCATGTGTAACACTGCGGCCTGTACTCTTCCCATATTCCTTGCGCGCGAACGAGAAATTGTGAGCAACATCACAACCTTAAAACAGTATTTTTTTGTCAAGAAAAATGCTGTGGTGCCCGTTCCACCTTGGTTCCCGTTTGTGATTAAACACAAAACAAGGTGGAGAATTAAGTAGAATTAATGGGGGGATAAGAAATAACCTACTATTTTTTCTATTTATTATTGCAGTTTTGCATAATAAATATTCTTAAAATACCTCTGTACTATGTGAAATATGTCCTAGTAATAGTTAAAAGCACAGTAATAGCTGCCATGCAGTTGCCGTACCAGTGCTTTACCCCTTCAGAAGCATTTATATTGAAATTTTAAGAAAAGCAAATATACCATGATGTATATACTGTTACCATTTGTGCTTCAAATTATACCGTGATATAAATTTTAGGCCATAACGGCCAGCCCTAGGTGCACCTAAATGAAAAGGTTAGGCGCATCAGTGCCACTAATGTAAAATGTTAGTCTGGAGCCCTGTGCAGAGATTTGCCTATTCCTGCCTGGATTCTGTAAGGACTATATTGTAGACAGATTCCTTAAGTATAATCTGAAATCACACACCAAATATTAGACATTGCTGTATAGTGATAGACAGTTAAACAATAGAAATACAGTATATTTTATTTTGTTTTGTTAGCAAGGACTTTGTCCTAATATCTGCAGTGGTTCTCTTGTCTTATTAGCACTTTGCTGATATATTAGAGGGTTGAAATGAATGGCCGGCACTGGTCTTATTAGTAATACTGTATATGATGTGCAATGTGGAAGAAACACAATGCAGAGCTTGAGGCGATTTAGAATTAGTAAACTGGAAAATGATACCTTAAACTTCTCTTGAGTTGTTGGCTCCCCAGAATAGGAACTAATATGAAAAACTATTTGTGCTGTTAGTTATTTAAAAGTAGTAATTTTTTTATATAGTTTGTCAAGCAGATCAATTTGTGAAAATACTCAGCAGTGAGCAGCATATCACAGCTAAGCAGATGGTGGTGAATAGTCTGTTAAGAACAAGAAGTCATTTGTTTAACCTCCAGTACACGTGGTCCTCACAACCTTTTAAATATGCCGATAAGCAAAGGAACACCAGACAATTATTATTATTATTATTATTATTATCAGAACCGGTATCAGCTGAGCTCTACAAAAGCAGTAATTTTGTTCAAAAATACTGCAGGGTTTGTATAACTTTGAGTACTTAATCTGACACTGCAAATTACTGGAACACAGTTGTGTGTGCTCGGCTCTGGCTCGCAGCCTGTAGCGCTGAAAGGGATTACAGCTCCGCTCTTAGGACAACCGCGGGGTGGAGTCCATTGACAGTATAGGCTAAAGAGCTTTATGGGTGTTTCATACCTAATCCCACCTGCCCTGTTGCGTCAGAAGAGTGTCATGAAGAGAATCCCCAACTCTACCACGTGCACATGCGCTAAAACAGCAAAGCATTGACCGTGACTTTTGGTGGCATTATGTAATTTCTGAACATGTTTGTTCTAGGGAACAATACAGTAATTATTTGGTTAATGGCCAGTGTAAAATGTAGCACAGATATAGTAAACATTGTTCACTTCAAATCCTTATATAAACACACACAGAAACAGATTTTTTTCAGCTATGTAATTGTGACGCAGACATGCATTCCTCTGGCAGATTACTGTTGTTTATGTTTTAACTCATTCCAGGGTTGTAGAGTATATACGTAATACTAATACCTTTAAAACGCTATCACTACAAAATGAGTACTAATCCCGTAACTGGAAGTGCTTGAGTATAACACACATACTGGAAGGCTTTAACTCTGAAGCAGCTACAGGCCTGTGATAACTGCAAAAAAGGTTACTTAAATCTATTTTTATAGTTTTTGTCAGCAGAAAGTCGAAAACTGTTAATCAAAACCAGAATATTTCAAATATATATATTTTTAATTTCTATAATTAAAACTACAAAATTCTCTTCTACTCAAAAGATAAGAATTCAGTTGAGACGGATGTGCACTACTATTTTCACACACTTGTGAAAATAATTTTGTCACAGAAACAATATTACGGGTCTTGAGAAAGATTTTTGGTTGTGAATGCAACGGTCTTATATACTATATACCTCCTCTCTTCTAGGCAACTCCTAATGGTCCAGCTTGCTGCTGGTGGCTCCTGGCTGTTCTGCCTATCGACCCACGGTACCAGCTCTCTGTCCTCTCCATGACCAGCCTCAAAGAACGCCTGGTGAAGATCCAGCACATCCTCACATATCTGCAGAGCATCCCCAACAACTAGAGCTTCCTCTTCTAGTCTCCACAAACATCCTTTGGACTTTGAAATAACATTCAAGCAACCCTGAATCAACATCTCGCCAACTTTTGTTTCTGTTGCCATCCGATCCTTCAACTTTTATTTTCACAGCTACAAGACCCCTCATTTTGAAACAACCTTAAACTTTGGATCACTGAAACCAGAGATGTGGCCAAACCATCTCAGGGATACTTCCAGTGACACACATTATTTGTTTGTGTCTTTCAAAAATTATTTAAAAAATAAGACAAATACTATTCTCATCTGCTCCTGTTCTTAATGCAGTTCATTTTCATAAGAACTTCCCTGAATGATCTTGTTGAAATGAGAAGAGCAGTTACTATTCCACTTTTTGTTGATGCTGTTGAAGAGAACGACAGAGTAGTATATCTAAAAATCACATTTGAGTGTACCTTTTTTAAGGGTAGTATTTATGGAGCTGAGGTGAAGCGAGTATTATAGTTTGTGTTGTATCATCTCTGGAAGGAAGTTTTGTCTTCTGGCTTTAAGGTTTATGTTAATATTGAGGAGGGGTGTGGTGATTCTGTGGAACAAAATCCTAAATGCTGAAAGTCCAAAAAGTGATAGCAAGATGTGGTTTAGAGGAACCACTGAGAAGAGTATTTGTGCAAAACCAAGTGCAACTAAAGGCTGGTGTACCAAACACTGATGAAAGTATTAATCGATCTCTTCCAAGCATCGTTTTCTTCTTACTCACTTCTCCCACATGCTTACCATGCACGTCGCTGCCTCTAAGTCATGGCAAAGGACCTTCCTGTTGAAAGAATGAGACGATTCTTCCCATCATTTCCCACTTATCCAAGTTGTCAGAGATCGGCCATTTTATCACTCTTAACATCAGGTCTGAGGAACACTCATGGCCCTGAAATCTCATCATGATTCTATGCTTTTTAAACACTTTTCTTCCTCTAACCTTGGGTGGTATGCACTATCTTCCAAAATTTTTGTTTGTCACGGACTCCTGCTGGAGTGTTGTAAGATTCAGTGGTTCTGTTCTTGTTTACTTGTCTCTCCTCTAAACCAAAAGATTCAGCTACCCATTGTATTAACTTAAACTGAATTAATTTATAAGTAAAAATATATTTGTACATTCTGACCGTGTGTTTGTATGAGAAATTCAAAAGGGGTATTGCAATATTATGACAAATCAAAACAAGACAAAAACAGCATGTATACAGTTAATGGGTTGGCATTATTCTTCATTCAAAGCTCCTCTGTCTGCTTGGAGGAGAGAGGACAGTACATGCAGTGCTTAAGTCGGGACTGCATTTGCCTTATACCATTTTGCGTTGTGATTTGAAAAACATGATGCGTTGGCTTGGTTACCATTCCTTTTTGCCATAGTATGAAGTATGTTTTAATTGTTTTTTCCCCCTCAGTTAGTTTTAGGCACCATTTGTTCACAATGTGTATAAAAAAACCTTTAAAAAAAACAATTCAAGTCAAGGCTGTTATATGTAAATCATCTGTAAAAAGGCTTTTTGGACAGATCTTGCTTTTTGCTCAGATGTTTTAAGTTATCGATTTTAATAATAAATGCATGTCTTTTTTCACCTTCAGCCTTAGTGTCCACTATTTGACCAATTTAATAGAATACGTTGAGCATATGTCATAGCAAGGACCTCACTTTAAAGCCCCCCGAGTATTTCTCAATAACATTGAATATTCATGACTAAATAAGCTATGTCAAAGTTTCAAAAACATCTTTAGGTATTATTTATCAAGAACTCAGGACTGTGTGAGTGTGATTTTATCAGATTTGATTGATAGTAACCAAACAAACCACTAACAGAATTAAAATGATGCTAAATTCTGATTGGTGCACGGTAGTATGTGACATCACATTTTTCCAACAGAGCCCCACCCGCTTGATATCAGTCAGAAGAGCACAGAGAAAAAAACATACAAACCTCTAATGTTAAACAACCAAACTGTTCCAACTTTGGCAGAGAATAGTGTGTTCATGTAGGACTCCATCACTCAGAGTAAGATTGAGTTGAGAAAATAAGTTTTCAGGGCCTTTAACCCATTTATGTGCACAATAAGTTAAGATATACTACAGTTCCCCACAAACCTGAAGTTAAAATGTAATGGGTTAAAAAGTCTGTGGGTAAATAAAATGAATCTAGCTTCATTTTGGAGACCTGAAGAGTCTATCCACTTTTGACCACCAGGGGGCGACAGTGCAGTATTATTGTTACATACAGTTAAAGTGTTTCATAACTCATCCTTTACCCTCTGCACTTACTCAACCTCAACTTTTATTATGAAAATATACACAGATCTCTTTGACTCTGTTATGTTTTTTACAATGAGACATTTGAAATACACAATGTCACAGAAAAAGAATTACAACAGCAGAAAAAAGACAGTGTTGGGTAGTTGGAACACAGCTCACGGATCCAGTGTTGTATGCTCCATCATCTTCCATCAGAGGTCATCGTGCAGAAAGCATCATAACAAACTCTGCAGAGGGAGACAGAGATGGCAGCAGATCCACTGATAAGCACTAATGACACTCTAATATCATAAAAGGACAGCATGCCACATCATTATCAGCCCACATGAAATTGTACAGGAAACTAACACAGATCATGGTAAGATGTAATGACAAAATGTTTCCATTATCACCAAGTTAATGATAAATATAAGCAGTGGTATGTCAAGAAAAAACAGGAAAAAAGTTTCCTTTTTTGTTTGTTTTTTGGACAGGTATTAAACCTAGTCCTAGATTTAAAAGATTAACAACTCCAATATGCCGACTGCCAGTTTCCAGACTGTTCATCTCTTCTTGTAATCGGTAATCAGTTTGATTACCACTTGTTTCAGCTCGCTGTACACATTATTGTAGATTCACTTGTCACTGATTGAGTGAGTATGTACTAAAGCTTAATTCCAGATTAACCCACCATCATTATCTCTTCAGGTACTCCTCTAACCATTTTCTATAAAAAAGAAATAAACCTCGCAGAACAGCAGCTCAGTGCTAATCGTTCTCAAACTTGAGTTTGACCTTTACCTGGATATTCACATCATCTCACTGGTGCCGTGTTTTCTGCCCATGTGGCTAAACTGGACAGATAGGCTACACTCAAACACTGCCCCTAGGGGCTAATTGATGATAATGAGGAGCACCTGCTTATTGATCCCCTCTGAGACTGACAGGCCTATTCATATGTTCCCCATAATCGTAAATGATTGCACTGCTGAGATAAGAAAAACAGGATCACACCTCTGAACCCTTTGTGTGCTGCAACCTATAATCACGCTAATATGCATGTGGTGTTGATGGCGCCTGTACATGTGCACATCAGCGTGTATGTGCATGTTTGTGTGTGTGTGACTGTGTGCCATTGTATGGTTTATTTGCTTGCAAGGTAACACGTGGTAATGATATTTCTGCAAAGTCCTTGAGCTGTGCAACAATATGTGTTCTTTGTGTAACATGTGATAGGTGACCAGGCACGTGATTTTGATTGGCTTAATGCACTACTGAGATTGGATTGACCCTTCCAGCCAACCCACCTTGACTTCACCATCCCTCCACCCTCTTCCAGCCTCATTTCTTACTAATTTTCTCCTTCTGTCCCCTTCATCCTCAACCCATTCCAGCTAGCTTCACTAACCTCTTTGCTTTGTCCTCTCTAGTTCGCTCTTCCCTCCTGTACACCAGCGGTTCCCAAACTTTCTGTTGAGCTTATGTAACCCCTTCATCGACACCACATCCGTCATGTTCCAAATGTGTTCTTATGAATGGATTATAAACTGGATGTAACTGTACTGTTATTGTAACTATATGCTATTAGTGATGGGAATTATGGCTTTGTCTTTGAAGGGAGCCGGATGGCTCCGTTCCTTGCCAAGAGCCGTTCATCATTCTTTTTTCTTTCTTTTTTTTTAGCGGGCAGGGGTTAGGCTACTAGGTTTATCTGCGAAATATAATGATAGGGTAAGATTTGGAACAGATTCAAACTTATACATCCCACCAATATAATTTCATTTTGCATGTGTAGACTAGGTTTAGCAGCACTAAAGTACTCGTATTGCCAGACCTAATATCAATGATCTGCATTGTAAACATTACACAAGGTGAGGCCATAGCCCTTTGCTTTGTCAGTGAATTTACTACTTTGAATTTGCCTTGAATGCAATTCATGCAACACTTAACTCAGCTATTTAACTCCACCTAGCTGATGTGACACCAGCATACGCTGGGATAGTAATCAAGTGGACTCACTATCGCGCTGTGATTTGCAGACAGTTTGTGACTACAGTGGTAACGTTACTGGTAAGCTACACTGTTCATGTAAAGGGGAGTGGATTTAGGGCAGGCAGTGAAATGTGGGCATAACGATAAAATGAACGGCTCTCACCAAGTACGACTCGGTGCTTGAAAAGAATCGGATCGACATCACTAGATGCTATTAGGTTAATTATAAAAAAGTGGCTATTACTACTGGATTAGCAGAAAGCTTGACGTGACAATCATTTAACCATGAATTTTAACTATTTCAACTGACTATCCATACTTTAACTATTTCAACTGTTTATCCGTACTTTAGATAACTATTTAACTGTTTAACTGGTGGACCACTTGCTGATTATTTTAAATTTACTAGATCAGTAAGATCAGCATCAAACCAATTTGCAATCATTTATTCATTTATCATTTTTTTAGTTGACACTGGCAACTGCAGAAGTGCCCCCTGGGGTGCAAGTAGCCCTGATTAGGAATTGCTACTGTACACCACCCACCCCCTTGTCTCAGTGTTTTATCATTATTTTTTATTAATTGTTTAAATGTCCTCTCACACCTTGCCTGGAGTCTATACACTCCCCCCCATACAGTTCTCCTCTCAAGTCCCCAACTGCTCACCATCAAAGTCAATGTTGCCGTCTTTGTTGAGGTCAATGTCGGAGAGGATCTCCTCCAGCTCGCCTTTCTTCAGCTTCTCCCCCAGGAGGGTCTTCATGCCCTCCTTCAGCTCATCAATCGTGATCTTTCCATCACCATCGCAGTCAAACTGCAACATGTACGGTTAGTGGAGAGCAAGGAGGTGGGGACATGAACATGTAGTGAGTGAGGAGAGACAAATAAATAGATCATAGGTGAAGAGGATTAGAGCCGACACAAGGAACAGAGAAGGAGCGAACAATATTACATGTTTCTGGGCTAATGAGGAGGGTGGAGAGATTTAATACAGTATGGCAATGAGTAGAGGAGGAGAAATAAAGACAGAAATAGAGGCAGAGAAGTGTATCAAGAGACATATATAAACACAGACAAAGAGGTTCAGAGATCATGCCATGCAGAAAAATATTTAAATGTAGATGTCAAAATTCTGTTTCACATTTACAGCATATAGTTACAACACGGTTGCACGAGGTCCCTGGAAGTCTGAAAACAGCTTGTGCCTGCAGATGGGGCAATGCTGACTCATGAGGTGTTAGTACTGAAGTGAGAAAGACTTTTGAAGTGACTATGAGGAGTTGGGATGAGTTGAAAATGTATTCTCATTTGGAGAGAAGACTTTGTTCTGAAGTTGCAGAAGTTTCTGTTCAGAAGTAGTAGAGTTGAGAGCTTATTCAGTATTCTCCACACATAGATTCAAACGTCAGAACATGTGAATTTCCATTCACAGCACCACTCAGGACCTTGACGATGACGCATATGGGATGAATAAACTCCAGATACAATAGATATGCATTCTCAAAATAAAGGACACAGTTAAAAACCTTGCCTGATCTATTTACACAGCAGCATTCACTTTTAAAACCAGTAGCCCAAGTAGTTATTATTATTATTATTATTCCTATCATTATTATTACTATTATTATTTGATTAATATTAATATTACCTCTACCATTACATTATTATTATTTTAAAATTCTATGTGGAATTTGCATTTGTTCTGTATGTCCCCCCTCTCTGCAGATGGCCGCCCACCCTAAGTCTGGTTCTGCTTGAGGTTTCTGCCTCTTAAAGGAAGTTTTTCCTTGACACTGTCACCAAGTGCTTGCTCATGGTGGGATTTGTTGGGTCTTTGTAAATGATATTATAAAGAGTACGGTCTAGACCTGCTCTACAGGAAAAGTGCAATGAGATAACTTTTGTTATTAATTGGTGCTATGTAAAAAAATTTAATAGCCCCACTGGTTTAGGGAGAGACTGGTGGAGATATAAATGTTGTAACAAAGCTCACTGTAACACTAGTGCAGTTCAAGATGAGTCCAGAGTGGGTTATTTAATTGACAGTGTTACTTTTTCAGGTGTACAACTACAGGCCGCATGGTATTTCAATGTAGAAAGCACATTTTACATACTATTACTGGTAAATACAGAATTTAAATATCTATTTGCCATCACTTTAATGACATAAGTAACTTCGATGTGGCACCTGATGTCCAATTTCCCCCCTTGCTTTTCATAGGAGCCAAAAACTAAACGCATGAGGCTAAATATAGATACATTAATCCCAGTAGCATATTGTATACGCTGATATGTTTTCAGTTATAATCATTAAGAGCACATCATCAGCGTTTTGCAGTAACCATTAAAAACCTATCATGCTTTAATGTGTTAAATGGATGAACCCAGGTGTGTGAAGCTGTGCTTATAAATAACATGATCACCTCATTTATTTAGCTTGATAAGAGACTATGTCATACCAGGGATTGGCTTTGGGGGACAATTAATTCAGCACTTGTGTACCTGCCTCTGTATTGATGTCAAAGACACCAACTCAATAGATATTTCCTCAAGACCAATGAGGCACCATAGAATTTCAAATACAATAGGCATGTCTAATGAGCACAAATTAACAGGTCAGGCAAATATAGAATATAAATGGTTGCTCTTTGGATGGCAGGGACCGGGCTTCATAAAAACATGATCAATATGAATATTTTCCCTTCCCCTTAAACCTTTTTCTTCTGCATTCATAGCCAGCTCCCCCTCACCATCGGACTTGTTTACAAGTAAGAGCCATGCACTCTTGGCACTCTCTAAGGAAAGGCCCTGTTGCACACTTCAAAGTACTGTCATAGTCACCAGGCCCCTTTCACTTGCTTGAAGTCAGACTTCTTTAGAGTTTCTAGCCGGGGACCTCTTACCTGTTTGAAGGCACAGCGGAGCTCCTTCAGTCCGACCATATGAGCCGTCTCAGCCAGCATCCTCGGCCCCATTAGCTCACAGAAATCATCAAAGTCTACATGACCACCCCCTGTAGAAAGACGAAGGACACACACATAGATGCAGACACACATGCACAGGCTGACTACCAAGTAATAATTTCTATGCCTCCCTGGAGTGTCTATGCTAGATACAAGGATTCATGCATTAAGCATTAAGATGTCAGTGTGGTGGTTTTGGTGTTATCACTTCCTGTTTTATTTTGTAGTAGTCTCCTTCCCTTGTGTGTCTTGTGTTTTTACTTCCTGTCTGTGTTTTCCCTCCAGTTTTGATTGTTGGTCCTCCCTTGATTGTTTGCACCTGTGTCTCGTGGTCTCACCTCCCCTTGGGTATTTAGTCTGGGTCTTTTCTTTGTTCTGTGTTGGATCATCGTTGTACACATGGTGTTGTTGCTGCCAAGCGTATTGTGAGTTTATCTTGGATTCTTTGTTCTCCTGTGGACCATTCTTGGATTCTAGGATTTTGGATTTTGGCTTTTGTCTGCTCATTACCTGTCTGCTCACCTCTGCCTGTTCTTGCCTGCATTCCACCCAACAATAAACACGGTAGCCATCCGGCTACTTCACCCTGAGACCGCTTCCTTGTCATCTGCTTTTGGGTCCACATACTCCTCTATTTAGCACCTCGCCTTACGAGGATATTGGCGCATATAGTAGGTCTATAGTGTCTTTATCTGCCTAGTAATAGTGGTCGAAGAAATATTAAGATCCTATTAATTATAGGTTAATTGATGTTTTGGCCACTTTTGGGGCAGAACAAGCTAAAAGCACAACATTGACATATTATCACCTTGTAAAGTTATTATGGTGAACATGTTAGCAAATAATTGCTTTTTACATATGCAATAGACACAAGGTAACTTTAGCATTAATTTGGATGTTTCTGGCGACGTAGCGAATGTAAGTCCAATATTCACTCTCCTTGTAGCTCTGTTTCTTTAGCTTCTAAATAATGAGGGGGGTGATAACTCTCTGTGGGTTCATCACTGAGCTCACATTAGGCTACATGTAGTAATTTGATCCATTGTTAATATAAAAATATTGATTAGAGATGTTTTAAGTAAAAGTAGCAACACATCAATTCAACAATTTTATCAAGAAACATTATGAAAGTATCAGCTGCAAAATGTACTTAAGTAACTATGTATATGCCGAATGGCCCCTTTCAGTATGTTAGGCATTATTGATATTAACCTGTAAGCAGCAAACTACTGTAGTAATACTACTACATACTTTTAGGGAAGGTTCATGTATAAGAGCATCAGTATTCTCCAACCGAAATGCTTGTCGGGTGGTTCAACAGTGTTTAAAACACCCACACAAATCCTTGGCTGGAATTTGGGGGGGGGGGTTGTGTCCAACAATTTAAAATTGACAATCCAACAGTCATGCCCACTTTATGCATCAGTTGACCATATGTGAGGAGGTGCAACACTAGAACGCCTTTTAGGAAAGACTGTATGAAAGTGTGTGCCGTTATTCCCATATTAAAATGATTAGAATGCCTTGCCGTTCTCCATGACAGCTGGCTTTCCACCCCAAATTCGACTGTGGCCGTTCGGAAAAGCTGTAAACACGTTTGACTTCCAACGTGGTCAGACAACACGTCGTGCAAAGTTGTTCGTTTTGAGCATACCCTTTCCTTAAGAAGGTAGTGAACACTGCACACTGTCAGCACTAAGTTTTTATTTTTTTTAAACAATGTTTCAGTCATTGACTTTTTCCAGGAAATTTTCAGGTACAACAATGTATCATATTGTATGAGCTTATCTTATTTTAAATCTGTAAATACAAACGTCAATGAGGTAACTGTAGCTGTCAAATAAATGTGGTAGAGTAAAAGGTATAATATTTTCCTTTAAAATATAGTTACCTACACTACTTAATGGAAATATTCAAAGTACAAAAACCAGTACAACTACAGTACCTCAATATTGTACTTAACTGCAGTACTTAAGTAAAGGTAATAGTAATGCACCTGGCCTTTCCTGACTTAATACCAAGATTGTCTGTGAAAGGTTTATGAATGTTTTTGGTGCATGGAAGCTATAACAATGCATTCAGCTATGTGCTCATTATGCTTCTTTCAACCCAGTTAGAACCAGCTTTGTTTTGTTTGATCCCCATGGTAATTATCAAAACAGACTTATTCAGTGGGAAGGCTAATGTTATTAGCTGAACAAAAGACAGGCTTATTTGATAGTGTAGACCAATAGGCTCGGCCTGTTTGTATTATCAGGGCCTTGGTGGATGTAAAAGACTACTTCAAATATAGCCGCAAGCAGCAGTTCTGGGGTTCAAGCCAACACAGGCCATTAGAAGTTTAAAGATTTTGATCTGGACCTGGTCAAATGTGGCCTAGACATGAAAAAAGCAGTGAAATCTCCCTGTTTTGCATTTTCACAATTAGAATGAAGAAAAAAACAATTTCTGATTTATAGTCTTATTTGTGTTATGCCACGCCCAGTATGTTGGCCTTGTAGCGCTCCCTAGCGATTGTTTGAATGAAACTTTCAGGGTATGTTTCAGGTACTACAGTGGACATATCATATAAGTTTTGCGATGATTGAACAAAATTTTCTGCTTATTGTCTGCTTCGTGAGAGAGAAAATAATTCGGACTTATGGTGTGAGAGGCGTGGCATGTTCAAAATTGCATTTTTGGGCTTTAATTACAGCGCCACCTGTGGCCGATTGGGCTCATATTTCTGTGGAAGCACATGCACATCATTTCCAGTTATTGAGCCAAGTTTCGTGTTTCTAGCTCATTCCAGCTCACGGCAATTTGAGCTGCGGCATAAGACAAAAGATGATAATATGACAGCACAAACACAATAGAGTCATTTGTGGTTCAAAAAAATGAATCATTGCTCAGAGTCTCAGGACTGTTGAGGATGAAAATCAAACCACTGCAAACTCTGCTTGCATGGAAAACACTTTTACTGGTGCTGAATCATGAAACTAATGGCTCAAGCTGTCATGTACTAGTTACAAAAGAAGCTGAAGAATTCTGAAATAAAAGACCATTAATTTCAATGATTTTTGAGGTAGCAAACAATTTTCATACTTGCCTCAAGGTACGGTAAATTTTTTTGGCTGTCTGGCTTTACCCTTGTGGAGCAGCAGTCTGTGGGGGATTCCTGACATCTCTTTGAAAAATGTCTGTGCCATAAGTGGGTCAGTCTATAATCGTGGAGGAGAAAAATCTTCCCAAAAGTCTTAAGAGATGATTATTATTTTTTAATTGATAATACAACGCTAGTTATATAAAAGATTGAATTTCATGGTATTAATGGCTCTATAGGGATTTGCTACATAGATTAAGTGAGGGATGTCTAAATCCTATTCTACTTTATGGGTCAAATTAAGGCAACACAGAACAGTGTGGAATAATTCACATTACACAGTATGAAACATGGCATAAAATATAAAATGTAGTAACCACCACCAAAGCCCTGATGTTCTGAATATTTCTCTTATCGTTCTCCCTTTAGGTAGAGATATGAAGTTCTAGTGTGTAAAGCCTATAATTCAAATCTCTCTCACACATTTTTATGGCTGCAACATTACATCAAGTGGCAAAGTCGCAATGAAATATGACTCATTTTATACACATTTCCCTGTAATTCGGCATGATGTGTTTGGTATTTTTGGAAATGTTGACAAGAATTTGGGCTCTGTAGGCTTAAACAGTTGTTTGTGCTTTGTGTTCTGTCACTTCTTGCAATGGTGCACATCAGATGGGGATATTTATGGGACATTTATGTGAGGTTAATGCAGCACTGGCTCTCGCAATCCTGGTTTTCAAGATCCTTGCTGTTGTCATTCTAATCAGGAAATTATTTACACCTGGGACTCCAGGTGAATATAATTAACTAGCTGGTAGGACAGAAGCCAGCTGCATTCAGTCCCTGAGGATCACAGCTGAGAAACACTGCTTCACTGTATCCAATGTGATGTAACTGGTTTTCAGGCCTCTGACACTAGGTAGGTGTTACACGAACTGGTTCTCCAGGCTTATGGCAGCAGAAATCACTGCAATGATGATTCACCTTAAACTTTAAACACTAACCACACGCAGATCTATAGTTGATCATTCAGAGAAGACAGCAAAGGCACATCCTCATTAAGAGCAGAGAGAGGAAAGTTAGATCTGAAACTAAACACACACTTCTTCATGCAGACTCACACTCATACACACCTGCACCTGCCCTGTGAGGGCCATTAATGAATCTGCTAAGATGTCTTGAAAGTCCCTAACTTCAGAGACAAATATCAGTTCCTCACGGACTCATAGAATGTGCACGTATACAAGCACACGTGTTTGTGCAACACACAAAGATACATTACTCACACATTCACACCTGCTCACTCCAGAAAGACTCATCAATCATGCACACATGCTTTAACCACTGAGGAAGAAATGAAAACCACACACACACACACACACAACCAGCCAGATAAATACACACATTTCATCTTGATTTGCTGGATGATCTCGATGAGCTCCATCTCTGTGGGCATGTAGCCCATGGTCCTCATGCAGTCTGCGATGTCTTTGTAATGGATGAAGCCATCCGCATCGTAGTCAAATTCCTTAAAGGCCTCCTGCAGCTCTGACAGACAGAAAGACAGACAGACAAACAAACTACAGCAATGGCAACAAACCGTAAAGTAGGTTGAAATATTTTTCCCAAGAGTCAAACACACACACATGCGCACAGTGTGCACAGATACTGAAAGTTACACTTTTGAACTAATCTGTAAATTGTTGACTCCAGCAGACAGAACTACAGCCAGCTCTCAAGAGCAGCAAGTTATGTTGTTTTAATTGATTTTGTAGCTCTGAGTCATTGGCAAACAACATTTCAAGGCAATCTGAGAAACCTTCAATCTCTCACAGAAACACGAAGAGGACCGAGCTTACCAGGAGAAAATATCAATGCGTTTGATAAAGCTGTGCAGTTGACTTGTAATTTATCATGTGTTTGCACCGTAATTACACCAATAACATCTTACCATCTAACTCCTCTGGCATCAGCTCCCTCTCCTGTGCAGCAGAGAAGAAGTGGAAATAATTACAAGACAGCATCAGAGGACAGGATGTAAAATCAGGGTGGCTTTAAAACAGCAAAGTCTCCGGAGAAATACCCCAGTGATAATCTGTTGACTACCAAATTAGAATAACATGCATATCATGTCAACACTGCCGCATGCTGACAGTAAACTCTAATGGGATTTCACCCAGCGACATGTCTTTCTAATTCGCAAAATTACACAATACCACACACTCCTACATGCACGCACACATACACATACACACACACTCTACATCCGCAGCATCCTGAGAGACAAGTAGCATAAGCTCAGTCTGTGTGCATACAAATACACACCCACGCACATCCATGTGACAGTGAGTTGCACAAACATTGCACTGCTACAAAGAAACACAGATACATGTAAACTAAGACACAGATATGCACACACACACGTATACACTTGCTTGCACAGACATAAGACATATCATTTGCATACAGACTTGTGTATGAATCATTCATTATTCTCTGCCTTGTTTTGACATTTGCTCAGGGTGATCTCTCCCTCCCTTTCTCCCTCTTTCTATCACTTTTTCATGTGTTTTCAGGGAAGTTGAGGCAAAGCTAGGAGCTAGTAACAAAACCTCCCCATAGATAATCATTAAGAGTAATGGATTGCATTGAAATTTAGGTGTGCTTAAAATGGCAATATGTTAACACATATCAATGGTTGCAGACTGACAATTTTGATAAAAACACATTATAATTTGTTCATCAGTTGCAATGCTGTACAAATACATATCCTCAGGCAAGAAACAACACTTAAAATTTTAGCTTAAAAAGGATGAGCTTAGAGTTTTGGGAGCTTCACATGGATCCATCATACAGTATGTTGGCAATAAATGTGCTCATATTTTAACAAAAAAATCCCATGTGATGTCACATATCATATGCATCAGTCCTTGAAACAAACTTTTAATTACTATATTTGAAAACATGTACTGACTTGAATGTAAATATGTAAAGCTTCAATATTAAAAGATCATGAAATGAAATGAATCAACCCTTAAAAACGACGAGACAATGAGTCTTTAGCAAGAGGCCTTTTCAAAAATGATGCGTGTGCCAACAGCTTCTTGACTCTAAGGCTTGCAAGCAATGTGCAACTCTTCTACAGAATCCTCATTACATCCACAGGGGAAGCAAGAAACATGCAAGCTCAGTCATCTTCGTATAGAGCAACCGAGCCTGACATATGGAGATATCGCTGAGCACAAAAACGCCACAAGCCTGAGGATATCTATAAGTTCAAAGAAACAAGACTGACACACAAGCTTATAAAAGCGCTCATTATTGCGAGCACAAATGTGCAGAAATTTGCTGTGGGCTTGTTCTTCCTTCCTTCATGCAGTAAGGAAAAATATTGAGGCTCAATAGAATTCAGAAAAACCGAGATAAAGACACACTAGTAGAGCTGGAAGTAACAAATTATACCTTTCCATGTCCAGTATGTCAGACTTTACTTTTATTCCACTGTATTTCAAAGGAAAATTTTGCCCTTTTTATTTCATCACATTTGTCTTTTTGAGGTTTTACGGAGGAGATCGATAACCTTGCACGTTAAAATAGTTTGAATGCATCAGTTTTACCTTTCGTTGTCAAGTCTATTTAATGCTAATGCTCACCTTACTTCTATGCTTTTACATTTATATGTAGGACCTTTGCTTTTAATCAAGTGTCTATTTACATGACTTTAATTCTACTTTTATTAAAGAAGAGGATTTTTAAACCTTCAGTTGTTCTTTTTACTGCTGAAAAGGTGAGAGATAAAAAGGCAAATCAGAGCAGCAGCTGAGCTGAAATGCAAAGCAAAGTGAGTATTTTCCTCTTAATACATGCTGGCACTCAGGGTGGCTAATACATAAATCATCCAAGGTCATCCTGCTCAAGTGCACAATAGCTTCAGGAAAAGGAGAGGCTCCCATGGTTTATTTGGAAGCTGCTCCTCATGGCAGCCGTTCAAATGATTATTCACTGTATAATATTGCCAACAGACTCAAAACACAAATGCAATGCCAGGATGCGATTGCATCAGGAGTTATCTTACTATACGTGTACTTATATAAACCACTTAAGTTTTAATATGTTTTTTGATGATGCAGCATAAAACAACCCTCTGTTGCCCAGAGTCCAGAATCGCTGTTTACCCTGCACAGGATCCTCCTGCCTACAAGGGCATATTCAGATAGCAAGGTCAACACATTAATTGGATTTTTTTCATCCAGAAAGGATTAGACAGCGTGCCACACAGACTCTAAATTCATCCGTCAGAACGAGCCCATTAACAGTTAATTTCATTCTGTCTGCCTTCACTTGGCCCATTGAGCAGCCCACTGCTTTGTAAGCATGACGCATGTACACATATGACAGGCATATGGATACTTCACACAGACATATGTAGTCCTCAGATAGAAAAGACAGTTCGAAATGCAGTTACAGTATGCACATATATTGCACATTGATGAGTACAGTCCATTTTGCTTCACACCCGTCTTTCTGTGGCTCTGACATGTAAATGCATCAATTGTTTTTCTTTAGCTATTTGTCTCTCCCGGCCCCTTCTTCAGTTCGATCTAATGAGGGGTGACAGTGAACCTGGCTAAGGGGGTTATTAATACTTGTGTTGAGGCAGGGATTAGGACTGTTGCAGGATGGATGGTCTCCCTGCCTCAGTGTCAGGCCGGCAACCAAAACAGTGTGTCCTCTATCATGTGGATACAATGCAGACCTCTCTTCCTGGCTACAAGTAAATTCAAACCAGGGACTGTCACAGTAAAACAAGGCAGATAAGTCATGGCAGGTGAGGTAGTAACTCAGGGAAGGATGTGGAAGTTGAGTCCACAGTAGCCCAAGGTCACTGTAAAACAGTTTTCAATTCCCATAAATTTCTTTAAAACAATGAAACGTTCCCATTAGTTATTACGAAATCTAGTTATGAAACATCATTAAAACGTTCATAGGCACACAGCTCCCCTTGGTGTAGATTTCTGTTATCTTTTACAGTAAATCCCTTTCCTGTAATGAAGGCATTTATGGAAAAGCCTTTGGCTCTGCTTTTTAATAAGGTCTCACCAGGGTCCCATACGGTTCCACGATTAAAAGGATCTTTTATGAGTTTCATCCATAATAATAATAATAATAATAATAATAATAATAATAATAACGTCCCAAATAGTTCTAGAAAGCACAGTGTATATGAAATAAAAAATGTAATAAAACATGTATTAGAGACCACAACAAAATAAGAGTGACTGAACAAATCTCCTCCATTATCACCATTATACAGCAAAATAAAATGTATTTTTTTGTGGAGTGGGACACAAACTAAAGGCAAATGCTCAAAACATCTTAAAAATATATTAATTTTATGAAATAAGTACTTAAAACATTTATTTTTAACATTTGAGCCCTTCTGCCCTTCACACACATTAACACACATTATGATGTTTGGTGAAAAGTGGAATGATTTGCACATATATAAATGTATAAACACACAGTGTATATTATACAAACAGTCCTTGTCAAATATATATATATATATATATATATATATATATATATATATAAAAAACTTTGTCCTTCACCCTCCGTGGGTGGTCTCATCCTTCGAGCTCGGGTCCTCTACCAGAGGCCTGGGAGCTTGAGGGTTCTGCGCAGTATCTTCGCTGTTCCCAGTACTGCACTCTTCTGGACCGAGATGTCTGGTGTTCTTCCAGGGATCTGCTGTAGCCACTCCTCCAGTTTGGGGGTCACTGCCCCGAGTGCCCCCATGACCACGGGCACCACTGTTGCCTTCACCTTCCAGGCCTTCTCCAGCTCTTCTCTGAGCCCTTGGTACTTCTCTAATTTCTCATGTTCCTTTTTCCTGATGTTGCCATCGCTTGGTATCGCCACGTCAACCACAACGGCTTTCCTCTGCTGTTTGTCAACCACCACGATGTCAGGCTGGTTCGCCATTACCATTCTGTCAGTCTGGATCTGGAAGTCCCACAGGATCTTGGCTCGGTCATTCTCTACCACCTTTGGAGGTGTTTCCCACTTTGACCTCAGGGTTTCCAGTCCATACTCAGTGCAGATGTTCCTGTACACTATGCCAGCTACTTGGTTATGGCGCTCCATGTATGCTTTTCCTGCCAGCATCTTACACCCTGCAGTTATGTGCTGGATTGTCTCAGGGGCCTCTTTGCACAGCCTACACCTTGGGTCTTGTCTGGTGTGGTAGATCTGGGCCTCTATTGCTCTGGTGCTCAGGGCCTGTTCCTGTGCAGCCATGATGAGTGCCTCTGTGCTGTCCTTCAATCCAGCCCGCTCTAGCCATTGGTAGGACTTCTTGATATCAGCCACTTCAGTTATGTTCGGTGGTACATCCCGTGTAGGGGTTTGTCCTCCCATGATGGTCCTTCCTCCAGCACGTCTTCCTCTGTTCCCCATTGCCTGAGACATTCCCTGAGCACGTCATCTGTTGGGGCCTTATCTTGGATGTACTTGTGGATCTTGGATGTTTCATCCTGGATAGTGGCTCTCACACTCACTAGTCCACGGCCGCCTTCCTTACGGCTAGCGTACAGTCTCAGGGTGCTGGATTTGGGATGGAACCCTCCATGCATGGTGAGGAGCTTTCGCGTCTTAACGTCTGTGGTCTGTATCTCTTCCTTTGGCCACCTTATTATTCCCGCAGGGTATCTGATCACTGGCAGGGCGTAGCTGTTTATTGCCTGGGCCTTGTTCTTGCCATTGAGCTGACTTCTTAGGACTTGCCTTACTCGTTGGAGGTATTTGGCCGTTGCCGTCTTCCTTGTTGCCTCTTCGAGGTTGCCATTTGCCTGTGGTATTCCAAGGTACTTGTACCCATCCTCAATGTCTGCTATTGTTCCTTCTGGGAGTGAGACCCCTTCTGTATGGACTACCTTCCTCTCTTTGTCACCATTCGACTGCACTTCTCAAGCCCGAATGACATCCCAATGTCAGAGCTGTAGATCCTGGTGGTGTGGATCAGTGAGTCGATGTCCCTTTCGCTCTTAGCGTATAGCTTGATGTCATCCATGTAAAGGAGGTGACTGATGGTGGCCCGTTCCTGAGTCGGTATCCATAGCCAGTCTTGTTGATTATTTGGCTGAGGGGTTCAGTCCTATGCAGAACAGCAGTGGGGACAGAGCATCTCCTTGGTATATGCCACATTTGATGGATACTTGTGCAAGTGGCTTGCCATTGGCCTCAAGGGTGGTTTTTTCCACAACCTCATCGAGTTCGCAATGAAGTCTCTTAGAGTCCTGTTGATGTTGTACATCTCTAAGCATTCAGTGATCCATGTGTGCGGCATTGAGATATATATATATATATATATATATATATATATATATATATATATATATACAAGGAGCACAGCACAACCCTGACTTTCATTCATGCATTGCAGTGACTGTCTCATTAATTAGCTGTTTGATCAGCTGACTAGTAACATTCAATCATATTCATGCAGGTTTACAGTGTGATAATTATAACCTGACATGTCTTACTGTGACTCTGTCCATACCTTCATGCCAACATTGTTTACTTCTGCAACTCCCTCCACCACCCCAACCTCCTCCGTATATTTAAGGTATTGTTGATTTAACTAAGATTTAATATTCATTTATGTTTATTACCTAGGGTTGGTTCTCCCTACAGAATCCTTGCTGCTGCTCAAGAGTACTTGAGGGAGTACTCTTTGAGAACTCCCTCGAAGAGTACTTTCTGTGAAATCTATCTGTATAACATTTTTTAAATACATAGTCAGTTACTTGATGGAAGTGCCTCTGAGCGTACAATATGTAAGTAAGTATTCTAAATATATTGACATCTCAGGACATAATGGTGGTGCACTGACTGTTTTGTAAATAAATAATTGTGACCTTCTCCATGTGAAGTTTTAGCTTTTTAATTTTAGTAGAACATAGAATAAGTCCTTGTAATTGCTGTCCATTTCCCACCAATTATTTTAATGGGTATTTGCCATTCAGGATTCTTTCCTTGACAGAAGAGAGTCTTTAAGGCAGTCTCATTAACATCCAGTTATAGTATATCATCTGTGAAGTGGAATTATTGGAGTGACTTCTTTGAAAGGATGTTTTTTAGATTTAGAGGATGAGGTAACAGTCCAACGTCCTGATCAGATGTTTGAATTTAATTCAGGTGGGTAATGATATTGATTTCCCACAGTCATTTGACCTATCACCAATTACTAGTTTGCAAACAGGGCGTTCATTTTCGATAGTCATTGTTCACTGCAAACAGCTACAACCAGTGTTTATTTTCAATCGATAGTTACCACTTAGAATCAGCAGAACAAATGGATCCATTTTCCAACTCCATTCTGTGTATCTTTAAAGTCAGTGTAATGTTATTTCTTTCAGCTGTGACTCTGTGAGTCTATAAACCTGCACTTTATCGACCTTTCTTTTCCAGTCTCTTCCAGCATACTCATGGCCTGGAGAAACCCAAATGTACAAAATTAAGTAAGTAAATAAGAAATTATTAAATAATAATCATATAAATACAAACAAAACATATAATATAACCATACAATTGTGAAATAACACAAATAAAGTTTCAAACTCGAGCTCATTTTTATGAAATGTTACTTAATCTTGTTTCGTTTCACAGTAACATCTATTGGTCATTTTCATTTCATTCCAGCAGTTTATATTTTGGCAGTTTCTACTATCGGCTGTTGATTTGGTCTGAATGAATGGACAGCCAATCACATAACTGGCTCTTCCCTGTTTGTATTGATTGACAGACAAAGATGTTGTGATGAAACGTACCACATGTTAAAGTCAGATGTTTCGTTGACCCGATCCATCCACCCTGACCTCCTCTCTCTCTGTGGACTTGGTCGCTCTACGATAATGACAACTCACTCCCTCCTTTGCTCCAGACAGACAAGACTCATTACTACGGCTGCCAGAGGGCTTTGACATTTGAACGTAAACATATGTCATTTTGTGGCACTTGCTGAAACGACTGGGAGGCTGGTCTCTCGGGAACAGGTAGATGTATCAGGAAACAATTTACATGATTTTGAGAGCATTGGGTGTTTGTGGTGACATGTAGTGATCCTACAAGCAGTTTAGGGCCTGTGACATCATCAGCTTAATTGATGCAACTGAGTAATCAGCTGGCACCCCTGCTATTTATTAGATGTTGTTTCCTGACACCTGCTGCTGATGATGTATTTTATAAAACTGGAAGCTTAAATTCTTTTTTGGAGTAACCCTACTAGTAATCAACTACTGTGTCAAGGCTGTGACAACATGCATGTGAGTATGCGTGGTAATGTGCTGTTGAACTGACCTGTCCAAAGAGCTTATTGAGGTAGGAGATGTAGGCAGCAGCGATCGCCGAGCTGTTGCTGAGGCTCCTTTTACCGTGCCGACGAGCCTCATCCTCACTGCCAGAGCCCTTCCCCTGGGCCAAGGGCGACTTTGAGCTGTGAAGTGTGCATTTGCGAGCCAAGTGTTGAGAGCTGTCATCATCAAAGCCAGGCTTATACTTTCCCCTCCTAACGTACTTAAACAAACACACGTAAGTGCCTTTTGTGTGATTACTCCATCTAGCCTTCCCTGAAATAATTGTGAGTGAAACTGAAAAACGTCAGCAGTACAATCAGCTGAAATCAGTAGTTACGTCAGTCACTAGAAAAAGGAAGGAAGTGTTTCTTAGGAGTTTGAAATTCTGAAAAGCTTGTTTTGTAGCGGATGTACCTATCGATGGCACTAATTGGGTGCACAAATCTATACAACCCACTCCCCTTGTCGTAATCAATGTTGATTAGAAACACAATGACAATAATAACCAGAATTTCTTGGAGAGGCTGAGCTGAAGGGCCTTGTTTTTGAATCTCCCAGTAGCGGCCAATCTGCCAGCTGCTGCTCCCCTTCCTCCTCGTGGACACATGCTAGGAGAGAAAGAAGCCTTTATCAGTTCAAAGTGCATTTAATTGCTCATAATTAATATTAACACGTTTTAAAAATAAATTCTCATAACCAACGAATATATAAAACAACACTGAAGTTTGGCTTGTCATATGGATGGACCCTCCTGGTGAGGAAGTTAAGATGGATTCAGACTGCTGATAGACAGCAGCAGCAATGGGAGACAATTGTTTGAATATTTGGAAGTTTCACCAACTGTATTACCCAAAAACTCTTACCAAAAATCTTTCCAAAGCCAGCTAAACCATCTCTCGTTTGTCAATGTTTCTCTTGGTGAATTGCTAACTCGTTACTGTAAAAGAAATAACTGTGGGGATAGGTCTCTTCTTTATGTTGGCGCCCCAAATTGTGATTTAGACTGATGTAATGTTTAATCATCACTACAAGTTTAAAGCTCACAACCTCACCTCTTTAGTTTTTTATTTAATTGTTAATATGACATTATAAGTGTATTCACTCCCTATTAATTTTCTCCACCACTTTTAGTTAGATCTCACTGACCTGGCAGCAGAGGATGGTCTACTTTCTGCTCCTCCCTTTGCGCTTTTCACAGACATCCTGGATGGAAGAAAAAGATAACAGTGAAGAGAGAGAAAGACAAGAGTCTGATTCCAAATGGCTAAATATGCATTTTGGACAAAAAAACCCTGAGGTTCAACATTATTAAAGCTGCATTAACACCATCAGATAAGACCATCAGACCATTATCCATCCGATAAGGAGCATCATTAGCTTTCCAGTATTCTAAGTCCAGTATTCACTCTCCTTTTAGCTCTGTTTTTGGTCTTCACCAACTCCTGAGGGAAATATCTGCCTTTTTTGTTTGCTTAATCCTCCACTATGTTCACCAGCAAGTTGCTAACTTTGTGTATCTGCAATTCGGTGCTGGGCAGGTAGTGTACAGTGAGTTTATCAGAGCTTTTTTGCTAAAAACAGTTACCTGCTGTGGTATTAAATGAAGTTGATGAGACTGAAAGCTGATTAGAGCAGATTTATTTAACCATTGTATTTTTAAAATGATTTGTTAGAATTCCTCACAGTTTTTAACAGTTTGTAAAACAAGAGACATGGACATGGGGTGCTGACAACTGCATCTTGAGGGAGAGGGATGATGAATCACTCCAATCCAATTCAGAGGAAGATTAATTTGGACATGAGGACACACACCCAAACAATAAAACCAAAACAATACACAAAGAGTAAGAGTGGGTGGAAAGCTCATAACAGCTGAGATGAATGGGTCAAATCTGCAGAGAGAAAGAATGGTATGAAAAATGGAAAGACAGGAGTGCGAGATAGAGTAAGATGGAGAAGAGGAAGGAATAGCAAGCAAGATGAAGAAAAAGGGAGTGAATGACAATCACATGTGCAGGACTTGCAGAGGAGGAGAGACTTATGGCTGTCTGTTAGAGAGGCAGATTAATGTTCAGTCCTGGACCTCTGCGGTTCTGGCTTTCAGCGCCTGATGATGAACGGCCGTACCTGGCACTTATATGCTATAAACATAATGCCTCACTCCGCCTTCTCACATGCCACGGTGATGGTGCGAAGACAGATACCGAAGATCTGCTCCAGCGGTCGCTACTTAGGGCCGTGTAGACCACGAGGGTCATAATGAGAAAAGACATGAAGACCAGCCAGTCCTCTAAACTACGCTGGACCGTTTAATGTGCCTCCGCCAACCGAGCCACATTCCCAACTCCCACTGGGTTGAACAAAACGTGCCATGACTTAGGAGCGATTGCCTGTCTGTCACGCTTTCACATAATCAGTGTGCATGTGATAAATGCTGATTGTAACACGCTTAGAGCATGTTAAGCTGTACGGGAGGACAACATGTTTACACACGAGTACAGTCATGGAATTCCTTGAAAATGATTTATAGTATCTGTCTATACTACACTGTACTTTATGCCCATAGTATAGGAATTGTTTATTTATGTAGATATATACACACAGCAGATTATATTTTCTGCTTTGCATTAGAGATAAGTTCATAATGTACAAAATCTTGCCCAAATGTTTGCAAGCATACACACACACACACACACACACACACACACACACACACACACACAGTTACAGGTTTAGCCTGTGATCAGCAGTCCAGTCCACTCTGTATGTTAATTTGTAAACTAAAGTGTGATTATTTTAAACAGTAAATGTCAATGTCTCTTCCACTTCCCAAAATATTCACATTGCACATGTGGGTAAGTTTCTATAGTAGTGGTCTCACATTGTTTGCCTGAAGAATTGCTCTCATCTTCAGTGAGCACAACTCCCATCAGGGTAAACAAACACACACACACACACCCGCACTCACAGACTGCACACATGCGCGTTTCACTACACGAGCCATTGAGCAGCAGTGTGTGTGTCTGCAGCTCTCCTCCCTAAGTGGCCAATTGCTGTCAATCACTGAGCCTACACAAGCAATTTTAGATCCTAATCAAGCTAATTGAAGTAATGAAATGGAGGGCCAGGTGGACTCGGCTAAAACAAACACAACTAACACAGCTGATGATGGAGAGCGGGCTGCACTGGAGAGCTGTGGTGTTGTGGTAGGAGGTGAATGGGCCTGGCTGGAGCGTTAGGGGTTAAACACTAAATGGATATTCTAAATATATTTCACAAGAGCCACTGGAGTGAAGGGGTGCTGAAATTCACTGCATATGAAAGAGACAAGACCCACATACAATACACACACACGCACACACACACACACACACACACACACACGGAATATTGAAAGCACTCAGAGAGGTCATTACTCCACCAAGGCTGCACAATCCTTTTAATCTGTTATTTTCAGAAAATGTTTTTCTGCATCTGGATGTGAATCTTATCTCATCAAAATACACATAGCAATAGACATCATGCTGATAGGCTGATAGTGGTCATGATTTTTGGAGGATACCTAAATCCTGTTGGGGAATATGAGGGCTTTCTACAAGGATGAATGAAAATTTCAAGTGAGTAACACTCGTATGTAGCCATTCATATTGATCATGTTCCTGTAGTGTCACATATAGTATAAATATTAGCAAATTTAGCTGGATCACTCAGAGTTGATATGTACAAGTTTGGTTGCAAATGCATTGAAGAGTAATGGCAGTTTTAAAAAGGCGGCGCCTAGAAGAATTTCCATTTTAATTTCAAGCCCTTCAAACTAAACGACAAAATGCAAAATGTTTGTTATTCCCAAAACAACACATATGAGTGTTTTCTGATCTGACAACCCTGTCATCAGGATGACACTCTATCAGTGTGTTCCTAATCTGCTCTGTCACCTCTATAGTTAAGGTTTGGTTAGGTTTAGGCAGAAAAACTACTTGGTTAAAATTAGGGAAGGCTTTGCTCCCGACAGACAAGAGCCATAATTCACACAGCTGCTAGAGGTCCTCGTCAGTAAAACAGACACACAGGTTGTATTAGACATTTTGAAGAAACTCCAAATTATATTATTGTAGTGACAGATTAGTCTTGTCAACGTCTGAGAGATCAGGAGTTACAAGGAAGATGTAAAGTTATTAGAAATGGCCACATAGGTATTAAAAGACTATTCCACCGATTTAGCATAGACTCTAACATTGTCAGATTCACGATGGACAGTTAAAAAAAAGGATCAAAATTGATGCAACAGAACCAGAGATATTGTCTTTTTTATTCCATGCATTCTTTTTCCTTGTCAAAATCTGGTGCCTACATTACCCACAATGCAACTCAACTGCCGACAGTTTGGTCCGAGATTTGGGTATGGGCTACTACCCTCAAGCGGAGATGAGGAACAGGCTGCAGAGGTCTGGTAACCTCACTTCTTTCTAACTCCACACCCCCAGATTTTTTTTCATTTACAAACTTGTAGTCTTCAGACCCAACCGACGCTGACTCAAGTGACATCCTTGAAGCAATTTACCAGACTTTGCCCAGCTCACTTTGGAGCCACAAAAGGCTTTATACACTTATTTCACACATGGACAAGACCTGTAATCAGACTTTGATGTGTGAAATCAGTGGAGTTGCCCTTTAAGCATTTTATTTTATATGATTTTCCACTTATATGTTCACAGAAAATTGTCAAAATCGAGTCACTTGTTCCTTGGCATGTGGCCTAAATTGATACCAAATGTTATTGAAATCTGTTGAATGATTTTCGAGATACCCTTCCAATTAACCAGCAAACAGATGAGCAAACGGGAGCAAAAGTGAATCTCCCTGGCAGGCATAAAAAGCACAACATACAAAGTCACAGAAAGAAAACACGCACAGCTCCACTCATATTGGCTCAGGCGAGGCTTTACCCGTCTTTGTACTCAACCTCTGTTTTCCCCCTGTTTTCGTATTATCTTTCCATTCGCCTGCTGTCCAGTCAGAAGACAATCAATCCCAGAGGGCCAAACCAGCCTGTGTCTGATCCATAAACAACCGATAGTAATGCAATCGGGTCTGGCACTCCATCTTATCTTCACCTATCTTAACACCTCTCCACTACTTCCTCACCCCCCCAGCACTGATTTCATGTCACAGCTCTGAAATGAGACTGTCGCCTTCAGTATTGGTGCAGATAGGAGAGAACAGTGAGCGAGAATGAGATGTTTTTCTCATGCATCTTTTCTTGTCTCTTCATTTGGGACAATCTCCTTATTACTGCTTTGTATAATTCTTGTCTAATTACAACCTCTTCCTTGCCTAGCCTGATAATCACACGGTGGAACTGGTTTAAATAAGTCTGTTGATGTGATTGCATTGTAGTAAACAACAGGGGCTCAAGTTTGAACCAAAACAAACAACCAGTGGGCTGGCCATCTGCTGGCTTGTACAGCAAAATATACTTGAGATCCAGATAATCAAATATTATAAAGCAGAGAAGAGACGACTGTCAGTCACATTAGAGTGTGGGTGGCTACCCCAAACATGCTCTGTACAAGGCTCGCTCACTACAAATGAACCATAGCTGATTCCAGTTGTTTTGAATTATTAAACATTGCAGAGTAAAACAATTTGACACTTTACTACAAATCATCAGTACAGCAAAATACACTTTTGTATGAGCTTACCTTCTTCAGCCACCAAAAGGAAAGAAGAAAGAAAAGAAGTAGTAAATTCTATTTAATCTGATTGTTCTTCTTGTTTGTCTTAGTTGATAGATGCGAATGAGGTGTATCTCTATTGTATGAAGCCCTACCTAACCTGAGGATTATATAATCAAAGGTGATTATCCAGCTAATTATGTCGGGATTAGAGATGTAACTGGCTGCCTCTGTCCTCAAGAACAAAAAGGGCAATGATATTGTCTTGCTGCAGATATGTTGAGGAGGCAGATGAGCCATTCCATGAATCTAGATTAATTTATATTTCATTTCAATTTATTTTGGTTTAAATGACTTTAGATTCAAGATGCAAAATCATTAAACATTTTTAACCCCAATCAACCAACCTGTGGGTCCATCATTACAGGTGCATGTTTCACAGATGAGCACTGTCAAACCCATATAAGTTTATTACAAATTCTAGTCAAAATTCCAAAGTTTCTACAGTGTGAATCCATGAAATGGATGTCCATGAAAAACAAACCACTTTAACTTGAATGTGAACACATTTATCAGTTAACAGGACAAAGTAATGCAGCTCTTATAGGTCCAAGTCAGAAACTGTGCTACAGGCATGAGCACACTAAGATAACTAACTGACAAAGATACAAAAGGGGAAACATTTATACCTGTCTGGCCAGACAATGAACACAAATGTGTGGGACAAAGGAAACATATATTACATTATACTAAAGTGAAGGGATAACATTAAGACTGGCTGTAGATTGATCCACAATATTACTTTGCTCTGTATTATTTAAAACATAATTCTTATTGAATAACACTCATTAAGTTTTGATCCCCCCCATTAATCTTGATGAGTTAGTTCTGACCAAATACAATGTCTATAGAGAGCCGAAGTGAAACCGTAACTTCCAGGTTTTGTTCCAGATGTAAGAAAACCTATTTAGAAAACTAAAAATCCAGCCTAGGAACAAAGCCATACTGGTTAGTGTGTCATATTGTTCACTTCACTGTCTAGACAAGGACGATTATTTTTTAAGAAAAGATCAAATCTGTAATAAAAAACAGGCCAGAGAGGACTGAATGCTGTAAAAGATTTTAGACAGCAGAGATTACATCTTAAAAGTTGAAAAAATGACTGTAGTAGTGTTGGTGAATATTATGGATGTGGAAGAAACCAAGTTACAACGGCATTAGTATCCACGCTGTTGTGCTTATAAATTTTTTTGGAGTAGTAGTTTTTTGTATGCTCACAAAGTAATCGTTGTTTAACTTTGTTTAAATCTGCATTTGTAATATGGAAAGTCAACCCCAGAACAACTTCATTTTTGCATAAAGACAGATGAAAGAAATGCTCAGTGACAGAATGCATTGAGTTACAGAAGCTAGTGGAACGGAGGCTTTAGCCCGGACATGACATCAGGACCTTGGCTCTTTATAGTTATACTGTAGGTAAGTCAAATTCTAGGCTCTCTTTTGCTGGATGAATGCCACATCAGAACACAGGTAACAAACAGGACAGAAGTGAAGGCAGCCAGGAAGATCAAATAAAGTCAGTATTATATATAAAACAACGTGTCACTGTCTGGAATGTGTGGGGAAGCACAACTCAACCTATGTACCTGTTATTAGACTTTTCCACAAAGATACCAAAGATGTCATGTTGAGTTTGGTAGAAATGTCTATATTATTATATATTGTGCATTTGACATTCAGAAAATTTGCACTTGATGTACAGTAATGTTGCAGCTATTAAACCATGGCATCTTTGGGTGTTCACTGGATATGAATTGAAGTGTCTGAGCAAGCAGATGAAAAATATACACTGTGTATATATGGCAAGTGTGAAAAAAAGCTATGTAACCAGGGGAGAATTCAAGGTTCAAGAGGTTAATTAAGTAACAGCTGAAGAAAAATGTAGACGCCCATTTAAGCCTGAAGTGACAAGTCCACATACTGACGCGTGGGATGTTAAATGTCGGCAGTATAATGGCAGTGGATTCACTTTTTGAGGTTTAAACTAAAGACGCTTTGTAAAGCTGTAAAGCTCAGTGGTGACTAAGTGCATGTGTGTGTGTGCTGTTCATATACATAGCTGAAGAGTGACAATCCTTTTCTCTTTGTACTGTCCATCCTTTCATCACAGAGCATTTCCTTCACTCTTCACTGCTGTTTGTCAGTTAAGCCAGCCAAAGCATGTAGAGGGATTTCATGTCCCTGGGGCCATTTCCTATTGAACGCCACACTGTTCATTGACTGCTGACTTGTCTCAAACATACTCGCTATTCTTGCTGAAAGGACACTTTAAGGTTAACCTGTGAACAAGGTCAGAATTGTCTTTTACTTCGTCTCAGTGTGGATATCAGTTACTTTTTTTCTCTATAAAAGTAACATAAATGACACAGTTTCAGTCCCTCTGACCATCGAAGAGGTGTAACTGTGCATACAAACTCCTTTGTTCCTCTCCTTGGCATTTCGCTTTGCTCTGCAGTGGTCAGTGTCTGAACTTTGTCTCACTTCACTGGACAAACCTGCTGCACGACCTATGACTCTTGTAAATGTCACACCTTGCTTTAAAATGCGTAAAAATGTTACATTGCTAAATCTTCTCTCCCGTGTCATTTTAATGAAAAAATATGCTGTAATTTTACAGATGCATGACCTGTATGTCTACTGAAGTGACTATTTTAAATAGGTAGATGATAGTCCAGTAAGTAGAGCAAAAAACTTTGTTGTGCTCATGTGAAAACAAAAACTGCAGGTAAGGCATAATCAAATTTTTATGCTCTCACCTCCTCTTTCTGTTTCTCTCACTTTGTCTTCCTCCCTCTTTCCCCCTCTCTCTTTCCCTATTCAGTGCTGCAGTGGGAAAGTGGTGAGGAACCTATTCCCCTGTGCGATCAGACCCTCGCCACGCTCAAATATGCTTAGCGTGTCCATCCAAAGCCCTTATTTAGCGCTTTGCTTTTTGAAGAAGTGGAAACTAAATTTCACCCCTTGCCTTCACAGAAAAAGACAAGGGAGTGCAATAATGTTGTCGCATTTCATGCACCAGTCAGCTCCCAATGGAGTGCAGACCTTTGAATTGTTTACTTAAGTGAAATCAACTTCTGTATTTGGCTTGAATTGGATTGGCTGGAAGCAGTGGTGCAGTTTGGAGAAGCATAAATCCAAATCTTGGAAATGTTGCTTATAAGGACACATTTTGATGGAAGCGCACTAAAGTGCAGGACTTTGACACTGAAGATGGGGGTTCACCTCCCGAGTCCTGCGTGTGGTTAGCTTTAGGCAACAAAAACACTTTGGTTAAAGTTAGGGAGACATCATGGTTTTGGTTACATGTCAAATAAAGTAAGCACATTCTTCCTTGTGCTAAATAAGCTGACTTTTTCTGTATTTAACCAAGATGCTGTGAGTTGTCTGAACATAACCATAAAAAGGTTTAATCATGCATTAGTTATTCTAGAGAAACAAAGCTAACTCAATAAGTCATTTGGGATGTTGATTCTCAGGTTTTTGACTGCTCGAGTCTAGGTCTGTCACAATTATTACATGATTGCCTGATCGCGATTGTTTTAAGCCAATGTTAGAAATGTCGAAACAAATAGGATGCTAATTAGGTGCATTTCCATCAGCTGGGTTGAGGCAAATAAACTACCTGAGCACGAGGTTCCAATGTTGTTTCAGCTCATATGAGACCATATTTCTTCCTTTCTGAGACAAGATGATGACAGAGAGGTGCCAATAGATGGTCTCTTTATTTATAGCGCTGAGTCTCCTGTACGGTGCAACAGTGTGTTTGACAGATGCTGGAGATCATTTACAGACAGTCCTTTGCTGCTTAATTTCAGTATGTTTAAACACACAGTTTAGAATTGTCGTGCAATGTAATCGGACCAAACAGCTGATCTGTCATGTAATATTCGCTACATCATTATTTATTTAAACATGTTTCCATTGCCTAGTTGTCGCATAATTTCTTCATCAACAAAAGGAACAAAACACCCCAAGCAAGAGTAAAACCTTTTCAGCGATGTTGTGGATTAGGTCAGGCTGCACAACAGTTTTAGAACAAGCTTTTTAAAAGAAGTCTATGCGCATCAGAGCGAGATTTGATTGAACCGTTGAAATTAACAACATGGATTTAGGCCTAGTCGCAAAGCCAAACACAACAGCACAGCTGTCGGCACATTTTGGTTTTAAGTCAAATGAATAAGAACCAGGCGATGTGTTGGATTTGCAGCAAAAAGGCAATTATTTGTATGACAATTAATCAGCCCTGCAGGTTAAACTGGACTAATGAAACACTTTTAGGGCTGACTAACTCTAAAAGACACTATAAATGGAGTTGAAGACACTCGCTAGCCTAGCGACAATAAGGCTAGAAACAAACCATAATGCAACACTCTCTGTAGGAGGTCTCTGTATTTCTATTCTATAAAAAGAATAGCTGTTGTCCTTGAATATTAGATGACCCCCACAACGTAATTTCCAGAAAAAAATATTGTCTTATGGTTGGGCCAATACATTATTGTAAGAATGACGTCTTGGCCGTGCAGTACCATATTTTTTTCCAAACGCGCTTGCATGCTTGCAATCCATAGATAACTAATTATCTAACTAATCTATTACTCGTGCCCATTCCTAGTTGTCACATTGAATATTTTGCTGATACGTTCAGTATGAACATTTTGTGACTTGCCAGATACGTTAATTCCTCATAATGTTGTGAAAAATGTATGTTATTTGTGCTTCCTTCAAAACATATTTGCTGTTGCAAATTGTAGCATATGAATTTAATTTCTGCGCACAGGGTTGATTTTTCCTGGCAAAGAATTGAGCTTATACAGTTTGATTTTTGGGCCCTATGCATTTTTCAGTGAAGAAAATAAACAGAAACATTGTGGAGGAAACTTTATGTTGATTCATTCAAATTTTTTTTACTTGTATTAAAGAACACATGCATGTTATGTTTGTGAGCGAGAGACAGAAGATGAGATGCTATTGGAGGGGTCTCATGGTTAATGATGTGTTCACTTATTGGTGACTGATAATGTCATATCAGGAACAAATTGTCTGCACTGTTGCCTCATTAAGCACAGCACGACATCCTACCACGGGGCACTGGCTGCACACCTTGCTACAATCACTGCTATTTCAATACGTCCCAGTTTTACTCCTTCATCTCCTGCTTTGCTGTTCATTCTCCTGTCATGCACTGCATTTACGCTCCTTTTACTTTGAGATAGTGTGATAGCCATTTTTCTTCAAATTATGAAAGGACTTGGGGATCTGAAGGTTTAGTTCATGGATTTCATTTCTTACTGTGGAAATTGTTCTGACATCCTCATACAGTCCACCTTTTTATTTGTCAGTCCTGTGAATTTCTCCCTGTTTCTCTGGCATTTTTAATTCATGTCTCTTCCAGCTCATTCATGAGATAGCTGTCTATCTCTCTATCTATCTATCTATCTACCTATCTATGTTTTGTTTTTTTACATATTCTCTATACTCATCTGTCTATCTTCTACTCTAACATTTGCATTTCTCTTTCATTTCATTTCTTTCTCTCTATGTCTTAGTCTCTGCAGTCACCTTCACACTCCTGATCTGGAGCAGTTGTCTCATCTCTCCTTCCCTCTCCATCCATTTACCCCTCCATTTCGCACATGCCCACTGCCCTGCCTCTGGGCCACACTTCCCTCCACCCCTCTACGCTCCATCGCAACCTCTCCTCCTCTTTTATTTATGGGAATATGCTGATGGGGCAAATCCAGGTAAAGATAGAATATTTCTAGTTACACAGGGTGAGAAACCGAAATTGAAATACAAGAAGTGAGAAGGCAGAAGAGTGAAAGAGCACACACAATTAATCACAGAGCTGTCATTTGTCCTAAAAAGCAAAGCCATTCATCAAAGGGAGCAGAAAAATAAGGAAAGGGTGAACAAGGGAAAGAGGAGAGAGAAAAACATATATTACAGGATCTATGCAGGATCTAATTGGGTCAGTGGCAAATAATGTGACTGTGTTAGTGCTGAGCTTTGCTTTGGAGTTGGAACAGCAGGCTGGTTGGAGATCAGCGTCAGCAGGAGAGTGATTCAACCTCATGGGAGATAAAACAAGAAATATGGTAACCTCGATTAGTTACCCGCCCCCTATACTCTTCAAATCCAATCGCATGTTTCTAACTCAACCACGTGGTTACCAAGTTGCTATATGAAAACGTGGAATTGAGACAAAAACAACATCACCTAAATGGTAGTGGGACTCATCCATTTTCTCCAAGAACACACATAAACCAAAAAAGGGCAAGAGGAGAGAAGTATAAAATAAACAAAGAATGAAATAACAGATTTAACCCGAGGGAATATCATTCTGTCAATTTGTCATTTTGTTTGACAGGGGTCATTCTTTCTTTTGCATTGCTGGCTGGACCTGTCACAAAACATTAGAAAAATTAACACTTGTTCAGTGACATTGTGTATGAATTTAGATTTTTAAAAAAACACACGTCTGTTCTTTTTGTGTGCGCCCCTGCTTGTCAGAGTTAAGGACAAATCACAGGTAGGGTTAATGGGATCTGTCTGTGTTAGAACAGCCCTCAAAGGAAGAAAGAGAGACGACTGATAAAATGAGGGAAAGGTGAAAGTGGAAGTTCTTGTTGGTGGTAAACAGAGCTGCTTCTTGGGCGAGACCATGGCCATGCAGGGCTGAAGTTGGGGACGTGGCGCGTGGTGAAAAGAATAATGCGCCTCGACAGAACGGCACTCTCTGCCAACACGACCAGTGATTCCCCCTGAAGCAGAGTGATGTGGAGTGCAAGCAGCACCTGTGACACCAACTGCCACCCTGGGGGAACATCACCAACTGGCCACCTGTTTAAAAAAATGCACTCGCCAACATCACAGCCTATTAAATTCATTCAGTTTCTTGTGATTGACGTCGTTGTGAGATGCAATGACTTCCTCTTAACGATTCTTCTTCTGAACTCAAATGTCACTCAAGTCAGATACTCAAGGAAAATTAGTGTCATTCACATCTTGGCTCATTGAGAAAACTCAATGAGCCAAGGCTCAACTTCACTTAAAGGGAGACTATGTCAATTTTGAATGAAGAAATAACCCGTTCTTCCTTTTAAAAACAAAAAACTGAATTCATAAGCAATAAAATGCACCCTTGCTTAATTCACTACACTCAGGACTTTTATTGCTACAGTCTTGCTTGTTCTGGTATTACCAGTAGCTTATGGTGGCTAATGAGGTGCAAACATTAGATAGACATTGCTGTGTGACATTACGGAGTGAGTTCAGTGACTTAACAGCTAACGTCGACCCCGCAGCTGGTTAACTGCCTGACTGTAGTCTTATAATAAAACTGGAGAACACTGCACTGCATGAAACTGTATGCTTAAACTTAAATTTCTTGTTTTTTGGCAAGTTTAACCAAATCAGTACACATCAAAACAAAACACCAAGGATATGCAGTATATACTGATTCTGTTTCAAAAAATTACTTTTAATTTCAGTTTGCATTTAGCATACAGGCTCTTAAAGCACACACTCAGCACTGCATTTTGTAAAAGAAGCAGAGAAGTAACTCAGGAATTCAACATAAGTCTGCACATACTTTCAAGGACGAGTGTAGGATACAGTGAGCAGTTACTTTGATCTTTATCAGAAAATGTATGCAATTTCCCATCTTGTGTGCTGTTGAAAAATTCAGCATGCGCTACTGCTACAGTATGTAAATAGAGGTTTACTTAATCTAAGAGCTAATGGCTGGCTGAGAGGCTGGGGAGGCTGTGGTTGTACACTTAATGGAAAACCTGCACTGCCTTGTGCTGAAGTAATGGGAGGAGATTATCTTGCCATGCAGAAGGACTGGATGAATGCTCCTCCACAAATTGGTCGTACCCTCTCCCTCCTTCCCACAAATCTCTCTCTCTCATTGTAGATGTTTATTATTTATATTATACTCATGAGCGAGGTGAATGCTTTAATCATGCTGACAAAGAGCCCGAGGGACCTATGGTAGCTGGATGGATTCATTTTATTTTTCTTTTACACTTTCTGTTATTTGTCATTGAGGTAGGTTTTTTGCAAACAATGCAGTATTACTAAATTATATTTTGAATGCATCTGACTCCGACCATACTTCTTCATCATCAGACTTCACTTTTCTGGTTTGAATCTCACATCCTTTTCTTTCTTTGGATGCTGCTGACTATTATTCACTTTTGTCAGCTCATGGGCAACTGTGTTAAATATCCATCTGACAGGCTACCTAATGTTTACTCCTGAGAAAGATCAATACTGCAGCGCCATTGTCCAGACTTCAATCTTCAAGCACAATTGATTGCGTTTCTTCCTCAGAACTGGCCTTGACACGGTAATCCAGACAAATCCATGTGGTTTGGTGTCACTGTGAACGGAAAACAGTGTCAATTAAGCCTGTGCCTGTCGAATGTACTTCTCACATCGGTGGCTATGATGTTATCACCTTTCCATTCACATCATATTGAGTGTGTGAGTCATTTGAAGGACACCATCACTGTTTGATATTTAAATTAATATGTTTTAATGAGGTTGAAAAACTTAATTTAAACACATCAATTTTTAAATGCAGGAATAACAGGAAATGTTATTATTCAGACAAATAATTCTGTAAATGGAAATGACTCTATTTCGACATTGGGTTCTCCATTGACATCTTTTTCCTTTCCCATGTGCTGTGCTTAATTCCATAGCAGTTTGCTCTACCTACAGTCCCTGCTCAGATGGTTTTGAGTGGAATCTAGGACTAAGTGGTAAATACAACCCTATGATCAGTGGACGACCCGCTCTGCCTCCTGAGCCACAGCTGCCCCAAGTCAGAGTCAAGGTGTTGACCATTAGGAGCAATTTGGGCTTCAGTGTCTATATAACTATTTCTTTAGTGAAACGTAGTAATGATTAAAACTGAGAGAGGTCTGTAGGTTGTCCAGAGTGACTGAGACACTGTTTCTGGGTAGATTCATTACTGTAGCAGGACAAAACAAACAAGCAAAAAAACCTCTGCAATCTCTACAATCTGCATCGCTACTGAAGATATAGGGCTGTAGCTGGGATTTTAGAAATACACCAAAAGCATCTTTTTTAACTGAGGTAGCTGTTCAATTATATTTGTTTAAATTTGATTTAAATGGTTCTTTCAATAAAACTTATCTAGAAATCAACAGCTACTAATAACCTCAACTAACTAACATGTAGCTAAAATAACTTTATAGAATTTCCCTATAGTTAAGGCCAAATTATATAGTTCTTTTTCCAATTTATTCCTCAACAAAAAGGACAAAATTCTGTTTAAAAGCCCTCACTAATAAAAATCTGGTGGAGAAATTTTTATTTTGTTGGCTGAATTCCCAGAGAAAGAATACAGAGGACATGACCTCAGTGTCCTCAGTGGCATCTACGACCCTGGCAAGATACCACTAAAGATAGTTGAGAATTTTTGGGGTAATTTTGGTTAACCAACATCTGCAAAAGTACATCAGAAATCTGTAATTCTGTGCAAGTCACCCCTGACCTAAACGTGTTGAGACTGCATTGTTGACTCTGGGCAGTAGTTGCCAAAAGGTTAGAGAAGCGAGCTTGTGACCGGGAGGGCATCGGTTCAATCCCTGGATCTGGGTGGGGAAAGTGAAAAAGCAGCGCTTGCCCCTTCACCACTCAGGTGCCCTTGAGAAAGGTGGCCAGCAGATCAACCTGTGGTTGCACTGGGCAGCTTCCAGGTGTGAATGTGTGTAACTGTGCAAATGTGATCAGGGCGTTCTTGCTAAAGGGAGGCTTCTTCTCAGTGTTCTTCCCTGAATAAATAACGGTAAAAATGAAAAAGTAAGAGCCCACTCGGTAGAGTACAGTGTGTCTCTTGGGTGCCCAGCCACATGGAGAGCATCTGAGAGTTTCGGTGGTCAGCAGGTCAGCTGTGAGAGCACTGCAGCTGTCTGATAACTGCTGCTGTGGGTGGAGTAAGCGCTCACCTATGCACACACACACATGTGTGCTTATTTGATTTCACCAAAGGGCTGAGCAGCTCTATAGAAACCAACACCATGCAGACCATGAGAGGACTCCGACTCTGACTGTGTAATTTCAGCAGCTCTTCTGCATTAATTTCAAGCCACTTAAAGCATGTAGCCCATGTCTAAAGCACCTATTTATAGATAGATAGTTCGGCATTGGAAGACTGAGCATTCACTTATCTCATTTCAGCTCATTTAGCCCTCTTGTTCTTTTTGCAAATTAATGAATATCAGAATCAGAATCAGAAATACTTTATTGATCCCCGTAGGGAAACTCTTTGTTACAGTAGCTCGTCTTTACGTCAGTGCACACAGGAGAAAGTACTAGAAAAAATAAACACTATAAAACAGGTCAGAAATAAATTAAGTATCCTGTCGGTATAAGTATAAGATAAACTAAGTGTCAAGTACCAAGTGGGTTTACTGGTTGGTGATGAAAGTACAGTCTAAAATACAATGTAACTCCTTATGTAATAAATAATATTAATAAGCGGAGGTGCATGTACTGTCGAAGAGTAATTGAGGTATATAGTTTCAGTAGCAATAAATGAGATGTAATGCTCAATGTCCAGTTTAGTGACCTAGGGTCAAACAGACCAACCCTTAGAGGGAGGAGTTAAATAGTTTGATGGCCACAGGCAGGAATGACTTCCTGTGGCGCTCTGTGGTGCTTTTTGGTGGGATGAGTCTTCCGCTGAAGGTACTCCTTTGGCACGTCATGGAGTGGGTGGGAGACACTGTCCAAGATGGCATGTAGTTTGGCCAGCATCCTCCTCTCTGACACCACTGCCAGAGAGTCCAGCTCCACCCCCACAATGTCACTGGCCTTGCGGATCAGTTTATTGAGTCTGTTGGCGTCCGCTACCTTTAGCCTGCTGCCCCAGCATGCAACAGCATACAGGATAGCACTGGCCACCACAGACTCATAAAACATCTTCAGCATTGTCCGGCAGATGTTGAAGGACCTCAGCCTCCTCAGAAAATAGAGGCAGCTCTGGCCCTTCCTATAAACAGCCTGAGTGTTCTTGGTCCAGTCCAGTTTGTTGTCTAAGTGTACTCCCAGGTACTTGTAGTCCTCCACAATGTCCACACTGACCCCCTGGATGGAAACCGGGGTCACTGGTGCCTTGGCCCTCCGTAGATCTACAACCAGCTCCTTTGACTTTGTCGCATTGAGCTGTAGATGGTTCTGCTTGCACCATGAAACAAAGTTCCCCACCACAGCCCTGTACTCCGTCTCATCACCACCGCTGACACATCCCACCACAGCAGAGTCATCAGAAAACTTCTGAAGGTGGCAGGACTCTGTGTGGTAGCTGAAGTCTGTGGTGTAGATGGTGAAGAGGAAGGGAGAGAGGACGGTCCCCTGAGGGGCCCCAGTATTGCTGACTATTGCTGAATATACAGTGTAATGGTCTGTTAACATGATATTGATGAGGTGATGCTGATAGTAATGAGATTCCCAAAGTAAATCAAAGTGTTTACAAATGGACAAGCACATGTATCCACATGTATTTACCCCACTCTTTCCTCCAGCTGGCCATTAATTCAATTGACCAGGCTTGTTGTTGTTCATCTGTATATTTTCAACCGTGAAAAATGACATAGTTATCAATTAGTGCTCTGATGGTTTTCCAACCAGTAATACGTCTCTGAAATGTTTTTATATTCTCTGACGTGCTGTAATCAAAGGAGCTGTCTGGCTATACCTGACAAAGGAATGTGAATTTGATGAAGGTGACAAAAAGCATTGTTATTACACCACATAAGGAAATATGTAATGTTTTATATAGTATATGGGCTATTCGTGAACAATGGTTGTTCATATATTACTTTGTTTGCCAAAAAGTCATTCACAGACTAAGAAATGGACAGTATGTTATCCTACATAGTGATGTTACTTACAACATCAGGGATAAACACTCACCCAAACTCCCACGCATCCATTTCTTATCCTTCTCATTCATCCATTAATTTTTATGTCCACCAGTAATTTGCTGCAGTGTCACCCTGCACAAGTCCACTGTTATTGATGTATTGTTGTCTTTGATTCATTTTATTACTGTGGCAGGTGTCGGCCGATACTATGAAGGCTGCCACAGTTGGACTCATACAGACAAAACACAAACGTGCACACACACACACACACACACACACACACACACACATTAACACACATATGCTTGGCTGATATTGGCCATAGTCATAGCCAGCACAAAGTAATCTGGCAGTGTGATTGTACGGCTGGCAGAATATTTTGTTCAGCTCAGTCAACACGTTGAATTTAATTTCCTCTCTCTGTCCTTCAGCTGGTGGATTTTTTTTTCTCATCCCAGGGCAATATTTTGTGTGCATTACATTTTTTATACCCATTTTCCTCTCCATCCACTATATCTATATATCTATATAGATATATATATATATGCCTCTCTGTCTGTTTGTTTTTGCTGGTGTCTCTTTGTGTTTGTGCATCTGTGTGATGTCAGTTTGTCTCCTCATCTGTCTCTCCGTCTTGCTCTGCTCGTCTGTCTGTGACTTTCTCTCTCTTTGCAGCCCCCCCATACACACCTCACCCACCACCAACACCATCATAACACACACACACACACACACACACTCACGCCTCTTTTTCCCGGGTATCCTAAAATCTCCTCACTGCTGAGAAAGTGAGTGACAGCACTATATGCACAGTCTGCAAACGACTGACGGGGATTTTTAACCAGATACGTCACAACTGAAGGGGAAGAGGGAGGGACGGAGGAGAGGAGAGGAGGAGAGCAAACGAACAGAGACAGGGAGAGAAAGAGAGAGAGAGTACAGAGGGATATATTGACTCTGAAGCTGCTCTGCATGCAGTGTGTGAGAGACAGAGGACGTGAGAGCAGGCAAGATGGAGTGCTGGCACAGATGAAAACTGTCCCTGGGTGCGTATTTGTGGATGGATATTTGTGCCCGTGTGTGTGAGTGTGCGTGCACATGTGCTTGCATGTGCGTGTCTCTGTATGTAAGAGGGGTGAGAGCGATTGAGTTTGTAAGCAACATGCTGCAAGTGATCGTTCGGACGTGGGTACCCAAGCAGTGAATTTGGGTGTTGTTACATAAGAGCAGTGCGAGTGACTGAATGAGTGTAGGTATTGAGGATGGGACCAGGCGATTTGGGGTCTTAACGCACGTGTGTGTGTGTGTGTGTGTGTGTGTGAGAGAGAGAGTATGTTCAAATACTGTAACTAGGATAGTGAGGAAGGAGGGATGTGCTCTAGGAAATGCAAGTTTACAACTGAGTTCCTTTGGATATGTATAGTGTGTTTGTGTGCTTGATTAACAAAATCTTCAGTGTGTACAGCATATAAACATGTATGTCAGTGTCTGTAAGACAGAGAGTCAGTATGTTTTATGATGCTCAAGAGGTGAGTTACAGCAATACTGAAGTCAAAGTCAAACAAAATCCTAGTATTTTCACACTGAGGAATCCCCTCAGTACCTGTTTTGTTCTGTTTTTGATTTTTGCAAGGCCTCTACATACAACTGAGACAATTTCAATATAAAGGCAGAGTCAGACAAACTATTGGCAACATGCATGCTGCATATGACAACATACAGGAGGACATACAAGATAATTTAAACACAATGAAATTAACTTGACACTTTTGCAAAGGCAAATCCCACTGGTTTAACAGCAGTTGTCAGCTAAAAAAGAGGGCTGGACGTTAACTAAAGCAAAAACAGTTAATTCATTAGTTGATTGACAGGAAATTCATCTTCAACAATTTTGATGAGCGATTGATTGCTTAAGTAATTTTTCAAGCAAATGCCAGCTTCTGAAATGTGAGGATTTGCTTCTTTTCTCTGTTATATATTATTGTAAATGGAATATCTTTGGGACTGTTAGGCAGACAAAACAAGCGTTTTCAAGACGTCAGTTTGGGAACCAGGCATTTTTCACTATTTTCTGACAATTTATAAACAAAATGACAAATCAGTTAACTGCAAAAAAGATAGATTAACCGATAACGAAATTAATAATCATCTGTTGCAGCCCTAGCATCAACACTTTGATATGTGAGTTTTCAAATCAACACAAAACCAATGACCAGTGCTCCAAAAAGGCTATTCATTTGCGTCCACCTAACAGATGCATCAGTCAAAAACTAAAAGAGCAAAATTATTTCATTTGGGGGAAAGACTAGACTTGAAAATCATGACGACATGCCAAACACAGACAAAATGCACGGACATAAATGGGCAGAGGTTGAAAGTTGACACTAAACAGCAGCAACATGATGGACATATGCAATATGTGGGGGGTGACAAATGACATGTATCCTCAGATGACCTGCCTATGTAATGTTTGCAGTGATTTAGTTGTGTCATATAGTGAAGGTGCTTGTTCATAAATTGGATTTTGTCTACTGGCTGTATGTTTTATGTAAAGGCCATATACATGTTTGTCATCTAGTTCTTTTTATTTTCTTGACAGTTTAAGTTTTTAATCTGGGACAGCACCAATAAACAAAGGAAACAATGTCACATCCCGGTTTGAAGTTTGTCCCTGTGATCACTGAAATCAAACTAGTTCTTGAAATAATAAAAACACCGGCGCACTGTGGGAGTACATAAGAGAAAACGTGTCTTCAGTCTCTCTTAATCACTGTGAGGAAAATAGGAAATGATAGCATTTGGCTTAACGAGGTTGGAGTTTGGTATCAGTTATTACGCTTCATTTAGTGACAAATATGCTAAGGACTGAGAAAGGCTTCAAATAGTATTATGTAAATATTGCTCAGGGTACTTCAGATGAGAGAGAGAGGAGTGAAAGAGGGAGATAAGGGAAGGATTAGAGTGAAGTGCAGATACACAAGTGACATCACATGTTCATACTTTACAGCACTACATTTGAAAATTAATTCACAGGACAGACTTGGTGTGCTGACACAATGTGTGAGTCACACTTGAAGTGCCAAAGGTTCTGGCAAATTCTATTTTGGCTTTTGAGAAATCAGGTTTGCGTCAACGGATGAAAACAGACACATATTTCAGTTTTCTCCAGGATGTTTTAGATGTGCTGTGAATTTTAACATATTGCCAACGTTGACTTGCCTTGAATAGATCTGACCCCTGCTGCTGCTGCTGTGCGAACTCACAGAAAGGGGAAAGTTGGAAACTCAGAGGAGGCAGAGGATATGACTGTGTTGTTTTGTTTTTCTCTTCTAGTTCTGAGCCTCTTGTTCCTCCCCTCTGCTATGATCCCTGCTGTTATTCTCTTTGTCTTTCCTCATTCATTTCTTTCTTTCTCCGTCTCACCCCTTCATTGTCATCCCACAGTCCCGTTTGACAGTCCACATGAGCGTCTCCAAACCCCCACCGCCGCCGTCCACCTCACACCTGGCCATCCCCCCTTCCTCCACCTCCACCTCCACCCCTTCCTCATCTGCCTCCTCCCCCTTGGCGACGCCCCACTCCACCGCTCTGCCCCCTCCCTCGCCGGTCAAGATCTCTATGCAGGAGCACTTTGCCATCAATGTTTGCCCAGGCCCCATCCTCCCCATTCCACAGATCTCAGACTTTTTCCCACGTTTCCACGACTACCCCTGCACGCCACCGCCTCCGAGGGAGAAGAAGATATTAAAAGAGGAGACTTTCAATGGGGAGACGGGTGGAGGATACAAGGATGGGGAGAGGAGGGAGAGCAACGACAGAGACAGGGAGGAGGTGCTCGACTCTGATGATGATGACAGTGAGTTCCGAGGAGGGTGAACAAAGTTTTGTGGTGGAAAAGTTCAATATTGTGTGTTTGGTTTGTGTGTGTATGTTTATTCGTGTGAAAATTACTAGGCAATAGAGCAGAAAAACAACACTTCCAATTCTAAAACTCATCTTTTTTTTCTTTTTTTTACTCAAAATGAGTTTCTGCCATTTTCTCAGAACATATGCTTGCAGAGTAATTGCGGAGTCAAGCATTTTTCCAAAAGTGTTTGTCACTCCCACTTTATGTGACACGGCGCCTCCAATGATTTATTAGACAATGTCGCAACAGCAGGACTCAGCCTGCAAGTTTCTGCTCATTCCCAAACAGTAATCAAACAAGACAGATCAATTCATATTAGGCAGAGTCATGTTTTTAAGGGGCCATGTGCTACAAATATGACTCAGAGCTTTTGGTGTGTGTGTGTGTGTGACTGAGTGTGTCTGTCCCTTTACTGGCAGTAATTGCCATGGTTTGTGTTGTTTTCAGCCTACCTGGGAACGTTGGAGTTCAGTCTGCTCTTTGATCAGGAAAACAACTGTCTTCATTGTACTATTCACAAGGCAAAGGTACACACAATTTCAATATCTTCTTCATATAAACAGACCTCTGACTGCCTGTCTGTCTGTGTGTGTGGTTGTATAATCCTCCTTGAAGGCCCAGTGAAAACAATTCTCCTGTAATGCTTTTACGTTTGCACAAGACGTCAGACTGCTTTCTCTTAACCTTTTTAAAGTGTTCGCCACACACCCTCAGCAGCTTGTCAGTTCAAGAGAAAATCATCTCATGACACTAAGACATGTTGGATAATGTTGCTCTGTTGCTGTGGCAGGCACATTTGGTATGGCTATCGTACAAGGACACAAGCCTTGTATCACATATTGTGTACTGTCACATGATGTTAATTATGTAAATCTCACGGTTCCCTTGAGGACAACACAACAGAGTCTAGAAGGGTAGAAAATAGTGGCATGGAAAGAAACACCCAGAGGCGCTATTGAGATGTAACTACAGTAGAAGAGGTCTGTCATATTCACTGTCTTTTTCTGACCCTGTCAGTTGTGTGAAGTGTGTGAGGGCATAATGACGTCACCTTTGACACTACACTATGTGTGTCTGTGTGTGTGTGTGTGTGTGTCTGTGTGTGTCTGCTTGTGTCCACAGGGACTAAAAGCCATGGACTCCAATGGGCTGGCTGATCCATACGTCAAGCTTCATCTTCTCCCCGGGGCTAGCAAGGTCACTGCTCCAACCTTACCTCAGTGGCAATTAACGTAACATGCTACCACACTGGGCTGTCCCAGACACTGACACTCCCTCAGGAAAGTCCCACATCACACAAAAACTGCTAGCAAAAGAAGATCATTTATTGGAAAGATTGAAAATAGGGAACATTTCATACATTATTCAACTGAAGGAAACAAAAACCAATTATTTACTTTTTGTAAATAATAGTCTCTCTTTTCGATTCTTGTTTATCAGACACCATGAAAAGGTCAAAACGCTCTTGCAAAAAACGTAACATGGCAGCGGGCTAATTTAGTGTATCGTTTCAAGCCGTTGAGCAGGGCACATTTTGGTTGGTTACTGCTTAATGTGGCTCATCCAATGCTCTGCTTTATCGAGCACAAACATGTTCTGGTCTGCTGCACCGCTCTTGTCTTGTTTTCAGCTCAAGCAGCAGGGAAGATAAGACTTGCCACAACAGCAACCCCCAGCTGCGGCAGAATGCAACCTGTTGTCGGCCATTTTGGCTCAAGGTTGACACGAAATGAGGTTATGATAAGTGCGGGGAGGATGCCGAGCCAAGATAGGTTGAATGAGGCAACTGTCTGAGGTCTAAGGTGCTAACAATAACAATGTCTGGGGGATTTTCGTCCTCCAGCCTTCCTCTGTCTGTCTTCTCTCCCATTGTTATCGCTGTGCTTTCCCCACTTTTCACCCCTATCTCTGTCTCTATCTCACTATCTGGCTGTGACCCTCTTTGACCTTGAAATACCAACAGTGTGCGGAGAGAAGGGAGACAACTGAGAGGGAGGAAGGGGGGGGGAGAGCGAGAGAGAGAGAGAGCGAGAGAACGAGAGAGGGAGTGGAGAAAGGGAGGGAGTTAGAGACAGATGAGGGGAGGACAGCAGCAGGTGGTTGTCATGGAAACAGGGAGGATTGTTACACGGCTCACGTCAACAGACGAGTGTTGATGGGGGGAGAGGGGTAGTATAGGTGGGGGGTGGGGGTGGGGGGGTGGGGGGACGGGATGCAGAGAAAACGTCAATGAGTAGGTAAGTACCCATGATCCGCCGTTTGTTAAATATCCACCAGACGGTGGCCACGTCACTTGAAAAGTGGGAGCGTGCACATGTAGAAGTGTGGATGATGGACACAGACTCATACACCTACTCTTGACGCCTTTCAGACTCAGCATGCAAGTGTTACAATTAATAATCCAGAACACAAAAGGTTTCCGTTTCTGCAAAGAATTGAGTTGTCAAAATACTGAGAGCAGAGGCACACGTCTCCTCTGTCCCATTCATTTTCCTTCTCACATCTTCCAGCACATGCTCTTTAACCAGTACACAGTCAAGCATGCTGTCTTGTGATGTCAAACACATGTGGCGCATGACCTTGCATATAAACAGACACATGCTAAGGCTTTAGTCACAGTCACACAGAGATGCTCCCTTCATCCATCCCTCCCTCTCCATCACTCCCTCTCTCATTCTCACACACAAACATGTATAGACACAGTATTTTGCCTCTGTGATGGTCATTGGTATTTTCATCTCTCCATTCCTAATCGAGGCACATGGAAAATTCACTCACAGCCAGACTCTTCATCCAGAGCTCTGGGAAGTAAGGATTGAGAGAAAGGAAGTGTGAAATATGTAAAAAGATCCATGCAGACAGATGGAAAAAAAGGAGGGAGAGTGTGATGGACAGATGGAGGGCTAGAGATAAAACATTTAGAAACAGATGCAAAAGCACTAGTGTAGAGGGAAAATGGAGGCAGGGAGTGACAGAGGGCAGGAAGAGGGAACTGGAGTTTGTAGATGTAGCATGTGGTAAGATATGTGCTCAGAAAACCAACCCAATTCAGTCAATAATTTTTGTTTGTTTTTTGTGAAATAGTTGAGAGCTGTTGAGTTGTGCTGGCACACATACAGCTGTGCAGAGTCGTGACTCTGCCTGTGCACGGCTTCTCCTGCACATTAATGAATCAAACAAATGACATGAATCGAAAACACTTGTTCCCTTCATGGAGCAAGCTCTGGAGGGCTGACTCTTGTAGATAAGCCAAAAGTTTCCAGCAGAAAATGAAGAATGAAAAGGGGACAGTGGTGGGAGAATAGGGTGGAAGACGGGAGGCAGAACAATGGGATGTGGGGACTAAAACAGACCAAGCATCTGACCCTGAGGCATTAGCAAGAGGCTGACTGTGGCAGAAAGGAAAAGAGAGAGAGATGAGGTGTTTATCTGCAAAGCTTCAGACATGAGCAGGAGTATTTGGAGACTGTCTACATACTTTCACTAACAGCAGGACATTAGACGTAGCAGTATCATAATGTAAAATATAAATACTCTACAATATACAATATACTATTACAAGTGAAGGTCCTGCCTTCAAAATTTTACTTTAGTAAAATAATAAAATAAAAGTATTCAATACACAGAGAGAATGGCTCAGTTTCAGTTTTATATAATTGTTATATAACTGGATACTTGTAACTGATGCATTACAATGTATGCAGCATTAAAATGTAACTGTAACAGATAAAAAGATAAGGCTGTTGATACTCTTATTGTTTATTCTTATTGTCAGACTTCTCCATGCCAATCTGTGGCACTCAGCCCCGAGCCATATTGTTGCTACTGAAGATGTAATTTTCTTTTCAAAAATGGGTCACAAGGACATATTTTCCTTTTTAAAAGATTAAGAACTCTCTAAAAGCTGGGCACTCTAGTTTTTATCAAACGTTACTCAAGCAGGAGTAAATAGTGCATTTGTTGGGGACTATTTTCAGTGGTGGATTAATACACATTTGGTGGTCTTGAGACTATTAAGACACCAGGTCACCCAACAGTGTGGCTCATTGATGTTTTTAAAGGGGCACTCCACAGATTTTACACATGAAGGTCAGTTTAGTCATCATTAGCCCGTGAAAGCAGTTGTATAATGTCTTCTATGGCTCTGAAAGCTCTCTAAAGTCTGAAAAATAATAACATTTACCCATAGTAGGGTCTAAATTTTAGGATATTTCGGCCAATGCAGCTTTGATTTTGACCATTTTTTAAAGATTCTGTCTCTTGTGAGTCCCCCCAACTTTCCATCTTAGTGATTCTGTGTAGCTTGCATAATTTTCCAGCTCACGGGCAGAGCCAGGGATGGGGCTACCGCAGAGTGGGAGCGACAGTCACCAACATGCTCATCAGTGAAGATGTTCACCAATGAAGTCATGAAGGTTTTCGACGACTTAACTCAGGCAGCTCGGGGTCTGTTAAATCTATGCCAAGGAGGAAGGCGGGTGGCCGACAACTCCATCGAGTTCTGAACTGCTGCAGAAAGGTGGAATGCTTCTTCTCTGTATGATGCATATTATAACAGACTTTCTGATCTCATTAACCTTGCCCTTGCACAGACCTGGACATCCTCATTGCCCTCACCATCCACATCGACAGTCAGGACAGAGCGAATCCTAGCCGCCAGCCCCACAACCCCTGTCCTCAGCATCCCCACGCATGGCCTCTGCATCTGAGTTTCCAGATCTCTCTGGAGTTCCTTCTGAAAATCTGGATTTGAAAGAGATCTTTAATAAAGCTCGAACCACCTCTCTCTCTGCCTCCCATTGTCCATAAGACTGCGCCATTCTTCGTAGACAAAAAAGGACAAATCCCTCTGTCCCTGCATGGACTATCGGGGTCTCAACAGCATCACAGTCAAAACAGGTCCCCTCTCTCACTCATTTCCTCACTTTTCAACTGCTACAGGGAGCTGCAGGAATGCTTATTACCTGGTAGGCATTAGGGAGGGGGATGTGTGGAAAGCTGCCTTTAACACACCAAGCAACCACTATGCATATCTGGTGATTCCTTTTGGTCTGACCAATACTCCTGCAGTTTTCCAGCCCTAGTAAATGACGTGCCAAGGGACCTGCTGGACAAATTTGTTTTTGTATATTTGGATGACATTCAGATCTTTTCCAAGCCGGAACATGTTGCAATGTTTGTGGTGTGTCCTGACTGCTGGAGAACCAGCTGTTCGTCAAGGTGAAGAAGTGTGAGTTACATGTCTCCAAGGTGTCATTCCTGGGGTTCATTGTCACTGCAGGCAGCATTCAGATGGACCCCACCAAGGTCAAGGCAGTCACGGACTGGCTCGTGCCTTCCTCTTGCAAGTAGTTGCAGTTCTGTGGCAGCCTCCCTCAATGCCTTCACCTCACAGAATAATCCCTTCATGTGGTCCCAGTCTGCTGAGGAGACCTTCAGGGAGCTTAAGTGCCATTTCATCACAGCTCCTGTCCTCACCCTTCCGATCCCTCATGGTAGTTTGTGGTGGAGGTTGACGCCTCTGATGCAGGTATGGGCCCTGCTCTCCAGGACCAGAAGCTCCACTTCTGCAAATTCTTCTCCCACAAACTATTCCCAGTTGAGAGGAACTACAACATTGGCAATGGTGAACTGCTAGCTGTCAAACTAGCTGTGGAAGAGTAGACAGACTGGTTGGAGGGGGCAGAGCAGCCATTCGTGGTCTGAACTGACCACTAGAACCTGGAATACATCTGCACACCTAAGTGTCTGAATTCATGCCAGGTGAGCTCTCTTTCCTACTGCCCAGGCTCCAAGAATGTGAAGCTGGATGCCCTGTCCTACCAGTTCCAGTCCGAGGACACTTCTGCTGAGCCAGTGGAGGTCCTCCCCACCTCCTGCATCATCTGAGCAGTGTCCTGGGGAATTGAACACAAGGTTAAGCAGTCACATGCTGAACATCCAGCTCCCAGGGGTTGTCCTGCTAATCATCTTTTTGTCCCAGCTGACCTTTACTCGCAGGTCCTCCAGTGGGGGTACTCTTTTCTCTTGGCCTGTCATCCTGGGGGCTGGATGCACACTGGCTCTCCTCCATCAATATTTCTGGCAATCCTTGATGTAACAGGACATCTAGGAGTTTATTGCCGCCTGTCCAGTCTGCTCTCAGCACAAGAATATCTGCCAGGCTCCTCCAACCACTGTCTGTTCCTCATCGACCCTGGTCCCAAATCCTTCTGGCCCCTTTAATAGTTTTTGGACATCAATGGAGATCTATGGCAAGGAATAAGATACTTTATATCAGGCTTTGGCTACAACAGTTATACTTGTTGGTATAATCAATTTATTGTTGGTTTTGGTATTTTAATGGGATTTGTTTACAATGAGAAAAAATATTGAACATTACCAGACTTATCCTTTAAAATATGGTATTTTATATCCTCACTAGAGGTATTCCAAATCTACATCTGCAAAGCAATTAGCAACTATAGCTGTCAAATAAATGTAATGGAGTAAAATGTATATTGTTTGTTTCTGAAATGTAGTGAAGCAGAAGTAAAGTGGCATACAACTGAAACACTCAAGTAAAGCAGAAGCACCTCAAAATTCTACTTACAGTACTTAAGTAAATACTTTCCACCACTGATAGCCACTCCTGTACCTCAGAACAGCCAATTAGTTTTGCCTTTGGCTCTACAAGGTCTTATTAACCCACATTTTATGATAAGAATGTGTCTAGAACTTTTGAGCCAGAGGTTTGGCTTTGCAAGAGTTGTGTGCAGGAATGTATGTATCTAGGGAGTCAGTAAAATGCATTTCATTGGGATGCAAACCCAATTTCTAGAAGGTTTTATAAATGTTAGAATATATACAAAAGAAAATCCAAAATAAAAACTTGATGAACACATCCTGAAGGCAACTGTGGGAAATGAGGCAGCAAGTGGATGCAAACTTTATTTATGGATGGTGAAGCTATTAAGGGCTTGTGGGCATTTCCTCTCCTGGAATGCTTTAATTTTTCATGCTGAATGTGTGCAATTTAATTGGCTTCTGTGTTGTGTTGTGTTTGAGACATGGTGCTTGTTTTGGAGGTCTGGCTGGTGCTAATGTACTGCCTTATCATGTTGGGGAGGAGACAGACAGACAGGTGAAGCGAGGGAAGCCTCGCGTCCTCTCATTCTCCTCTACAAAGTAGGCAGCAGATGTCTGCGATTTCCTGAGGGACAGAGATAAATGATGTTTCCCCACTCCTTTTCTCTCTTCTTTCTTGATCTTTTAGTGTCACTCGTTTTGCTTCTTTTTCATGATCTTTTATTCTCTTTCTCTCATTCTGATCTGACAAGTTTGAACCCTTAAAACATTCCTCATCCCTTTTTTCTTCTTTTGAACCTTCTCTTTCCATTAATTTCTTTTCATATTTATTTTTCTTTATCTCCTCAGGCAAACAAGCTACGCACAAAAACCCTGAAGAATACGCTGAACCCAGTGTGGAACGAAACGCTGATGTATCATGGCATCACAGCAGCTGACATGACCACCAAGACGCTCAGGTAGGTGCTCAGCTCTGAATTTAATTCTGGCCAGCAATTAGCACTATTCCCCAGACAGCCAAATGACCAGTTTATTATGCGGAGGATGAAGATCCATGCTTCCAATCCTCCAGTGAACTGCCAGTAGTCGTCTGTGCTTCCCAGTGGGGTTTTTCAGGTAATTCATTATTGCAGCCAGGCGACGCCAGCCAACTGTTCCACTTGCTGTTGCTGCGGTAACTGCTCAGGTGCTGGCTGCGCGGTGAGGCTCCGCCCTCTCCTTCCCACAGTGCTCTCCATATGGAGTGATTGAGGTCAAGCGTAGCCATCTTGGCCCAAAAATTCTGACGCACTCGTGTCATCCTGCATGTGTAAGTTGATTCAGAGACAATGAGTTTCGCAAGTGTTTTGTTTGTGAACGTGTGTGATGCATACCATCAGTGTCAGTTTGCTCAGCGGATTCATAATAGGGATGGATGGCATTGTTTATCCTGAGGAAACATGAACACAGACATGCTCAGATGTATGCAAACACACACACACACTCGGAAGTGCATGTACTCTCTCTCACACACACACACACACACACACACACACACACGAATCTCATCTGCACCATACACACAAATGCAGGCAGTCAGGTGTGTGCTTATCCTCTTGTGTGTATGTCAAGGGCAATCACCGGCAGGAAAGAACATGCTTAGCCCCTCCTCTGTATGGAGAGAAAACACACACACATACGCAAACAACACTTGTCCTTGAGCTTTTATAAACACACCCATTCGGAAATAACATTTACTCTACCTCCCCAAACACACATACACGTATAAACACAAACAGCACTTTGAGGAGAAACCCTTCAAACTAGAGGAAACCCACCTGACCTCTGTTCAAGGACATAACCCACAGTCACAAACCAGCATGGGTGCTCTGGGAAGCCAAAATGAGGAGGAGGAGTGTGACCAGTGTTGAGCAAGAGATGAAGAGAGAGAGAGAAAGAGAGAGCTGACTGCCAAGATCAACAAAGAGAGCAGAGGAAAAGCGTGAATGATGTCAAGTGACAGAAGGCAGTGGAAGAGGAAACCAGGGAGGCCAAGATTGAGGAAGAGGGATGGAGGAATCCAAGGGTCAATTGAAAGAGAGAGAGAGATTGCTTCACAGCGAGTGAGATAGATGAAGTGATGAATGAAGAAATTCACTTAGCTGAGAAAAAAGGGCGGGTGATGGGGAGGAGTTTACTCAAAGGGGAGCCAAAAAACGAAATAATGAGGACAGTGAGAAATACGTGAGACAGCAAATGAGCAGGAGTGAATGAAACACTGTCTGACAGCAGGGAAAGGGGGGGAAAGCAATAGACAGAGAGAGATAGAGAGAGGAAGAAAATCTGTTCAGACTCTCTCTCTGGATGTGTTCAGGTGCCAGCACGATACCTCAGCCAACAGACAGACTTTGTTCTCATTACTCCACAGAAAGCAGCGAACAGTCAGAGAATGGAGAAACAGAGAGGGATCCCCAGAGAGATGTTTACTCACTTGGTTGTGTCCTGCTGCATCGCGCTCTGCATATCCCAGCAGGGCGCAGAGGAGGGGATGCTGTACTCTTTGATCGCCGTGCTCTGTGCACTGCTGAGCGGGAGGACTCTGTCCAGACTAAGCTTCTTTGTAGACCTGCCTGAAGGCCTGGACAGTGCAAAGTTTATAGTTAAACTGGGCCATACTGCAGTCAGAACAAACCCACTCCAGTTTAGATGAAAGGTTTTTCAAGTGAGGAGTATTTCTAAGCAGCGTTTTCATTCAGATACTTTAAGCATTTTTAAGTTGTAATCCTTTAGATTTCACTCCTGGTTGATTTGGCGACATTGAATGTAAATACATCGACTGGCTATTGCAGAAAACTGCCAACCATAAATAGCATCATAAATGGGATTTGATGTCCCGAAAATCTTAAGGATTGTGTCTTTAAGCAGTTTCTTAATGTTTGGTACTTCAGCCTACGTCAGAGACAGTGATAAAACCTGGAGTTCAGCCAAAAACCTTTGAGTCATTAAAAATTTCTTTGGTGTCAAGTCCATTCTACTGCACTGCTCTTTGTACTGAAGGATAAATGCTGTGAAAAGAGTTATGCAGTGTATTAAGTGGAGGCAAAAGGTTTTGTGCATTTATTTATTTATTTATTTTGCCATTCATTCACCCATTTGCAGTTACAATGATTATATGAAGCCATTATGCTGAAGCAAAATGCACTTAACTAGAAAGGGACGGCCAAATAGAAGCTGGTCATGAAATGGCTTGGGGAGAAAAAATCTCAAAGTTGTAACAGCATTCTTTTTTTTTCAACAACCCTATTCCTCAGTGTGCAGACTTTATCTCTAAGGGGCACTGGAGTGCCATTCTGTTATTAAGAATGAATCAGCTGAGTAAACTAATTACTAATGTCTTCAATCCAGACTTCACGGTTGACCTCATACCAGCTAATCCTTCAACTGGTGCAGGAAGGCTGCCTGAGGTGCACAGGTCTTGAGTGAAATGTAAACTGAACTGGAATACACTGCAAAAATCTCCATCACAACAAGTTATTTAGTCAGTTATTGAGTCTTGAAATCATAATTGTCTCATTTGAGAGGAACGTTTCACTGATCTCCAGTAAAAGTCTGCTTGTTTCAAGACTGATTTTGTGAGCTGTCACTAATATCTAGAAAACAGCTGAAACATGAGAAACTGCACTGGGAACACGTAGATTTAAGTCTCCTCTGAAGTCTGAATATGAGACAGATTGAGTTGTTCTGGAGATTGTGTTATTGCAGTGAGGCCAACATGATTTTGAGATTAGGTCCAAATTTCTCAATCAGTTGCCTCTGCCTTTGGGTAAGTGACAGTGATAATGTGGTGCCTCAATCCTTCCCCTCGTTTAAATGACACAACGCTTTTCGGTGCATTTTAATGCACACAAAAAAAGTTATGACTTTGGGGAGAGTCTCTTTAAGACTCCTAGTGGCTTTTATCACTAAAATGATTATCAGGCTACCAGTTAACAGAGGCAAGATGGAGGATGTGGAGGTGTTGTGATGAGAGGTGGGTATCAAGAGATCCAGTGTGTGTGTGTGTGTGTGTGTGTGTGTGTGTGTGTGTGTGTGTGTTAAAGGACTACCAACATGATGTTAGTACCAGGTCTACTCTCTCAATTTCTTCCCTCTATCTCTCCGTCCCTCTGTCAGACTTCGTAATAGACTCGCACTGTCCTCAGCTGTGTGGAGATAGGGACAAATCTAGGACTTGATTTGGTATTGGATGGAGGGCAAGGCTGAGATTGGCTACTGGATGCCTCAGGTGAGATGTATAGTTGGGTACTAACATGGTCAGGGAGGGAAAAAAATTCTTTGATTAGGTGTTAGATGTCAGGGTGAGAATAATATGGTTGGTTGGTTGGGGTTGCTTGATTTTGGCCATGCTAGTGGCATGGCACTACAGTCGGCAGTGTCAGTGTTAGTCGGTTCACCATATTTCCAGACTGAAATATCTAACTACTGGATGAATTGCGTGCGATTTTGTACAGATATTCATGGGTCCCAGACAATGAATCCTACTGACTTTGGAAATCCTCTAACTCTTTCTCTTGTGCCACCATAAGGTTGACATTTGTGGTTTTGAGTGAAATGTTTCAACAACTATTGGATGGATTGCAATAAAGGTTTGTACAAACATTCATGTCCATCTCAGGAGGAATTGTAACAATCATCTAGGACCATCACCAGGTTAAAGTTTGAATCTGTCCAACACTTTGGTTTATGACAAAATACCTGAAAACTAATGACATTCCCACCAGCCTCAGATGTACTTTGTGTTTACTGCTAATTAGCAAATGTTAGCTTGCTAATAAAGATAGTGAGCATGGTAAACATTATACCTGCCTAACTTCAGCATGTTATCATTGTCATTGTGAGTATGTTAGCATACTGTCGTTAGCATGTAGCTCAAAGCACTGGTGTGCCTTCATACAGCCTCACAAAGCTGCAGCATGATGGTAGACTCTTACTCTTGTAATAAGAAATCAGTTCATTAGTATTTAACAGAAGGCTCCTTTGATTCTTTAAAAACATTGTGTGAAATTGAAGTTGGATTTGCTTCTCTAATAACTAATAACCAGTATACATTACTGCCCCCCAAAAAAAAAAAACAGTGTAGAGTATGAAGTAACCATGCCATAACCAAGTAACCATCTTAAATATTTTCAAATTGATTTGAACAGTTCACTTATTATTTGGGGAAATGAAGTAATGCCCAAATGTAGAAAACAGAGTTACATCTTTAATCACACAAATCTCTATAACATGGTATTAAAAGCAATATGGCTTAACAAATCACTGGCATTGCTGTCATCAAAGTCAGTTTTCTGTTGACACTCTTCCCACTTGTTTGAGACCATTAAGGAGATACTTTCACAATTACAGACACCACGCAGGAGTGCTAAAACACCCTGATAATCTAATGTAACTCATGAGGCGGGTTTTGTCAGCGACTCATCACTAAATTTGGCACCACAGGTTGAACAGATTCCACGAGCATCTGTTTGGTTTTTAGAGAAATTCTAAAGCCGGAAAATTGTGGGAGAGGGTGCGAGGAAATGGATGGAACATTTGCACAAATGAAGCCAAAAGTTTGGGCGGAACTGGTGTCACATTTCACCGCAACCTTTGTCTCATCACAGACACTCTACATGTATGACAGAGCAAATGCACATAAATCATCTGTTAGCCGTAGTCATGAGTCTGACTTCTGCTAGAGATACTCATCAGTTATGACTAAAAGGCTGGAACCAGCATGTCAAACGTCCAAATGTCAGAGGGACAGGAAGATAACAGGAAGGTGTGTGTGTGTGTGTGTGTGTGTGTGTGTGTGTAGCGAGAGAGCAAGAGAGAAAGGTTGAGAATAGAGAATAAAGAGCGAGGAAGAAATCAAGAGCAGCGACAGTCCATCTGGGAATATTTGAGCACAGAGGAAATATTGCAGCAGTGAAGACTGTACTGTAGCTGATGGAATATTCACCCTCCATCAAACATCACTATCAGATTAAATAAGTGCACCCTGTGGAAGAAATCATTTTACAGAGCGGTAGTAATATAGAAGAAGATAGTGATTCAGTTGTTTTTTTTTACATGGGCAAGTGCAACCAAAAGGAGGTACAAAATAGAAAAGCAGGAGTTTGTATAGACTAATCTGGGTTGTAGTCAGAAGTAAACAAGCTGCCGTTACTGTGCTGACATCCCACTCAATAACACTGTATGTATGTAAAGGATTTAGCTTTTTTATCGCTTATTACCAGGAGATCCTGTAGAACTTGTTACATGTTGAAAAGTTTGTCACCAAAATGCCAGTGAAACAAATGTTATAACAAAACTCAACTTTTCAACAAAATGTAGTCCCGTTTTAATCGGCTTGATGTCTTTAATGTGGTTGTGCTGTGCTACTCAACAATAAACTTCAACGTTAGGAAAAAACAATAAAAAATTGTTGTTTTACATTAATACTATTTCTTCCCAAAGTCTGTGTCACATCCAATTTCATACTAGTGCTTTGAGACATAGCACTAGTATAACATCCTACTGACTTTTGTGATCCACTGACTTTTCCTCCAGAGCCATCATGAGGTTGACATTTTTGGGTTTTACTTAAATGTCGACAACAATACAATGGATTGTCATGAAATTTGGTGCAGATATCCATGGTGCCCAGCAGTGTTGTGCAAGTTCAGTTAACGCAGATTAAAATGAACTAGTTCACGTTAATTTCTTCAGTTTTTTTCCTTCACAAAATGCTGTGAGTTGTGTGGAAGAACTTTGTGGCTGTTGGCTTGTAGTCTTACCCTTTAATGATTTCTTGTGATAATCATTCATAATCATATTTCCCAAGACTGGTCAAATGCTTCAGCTTGATGTGTCGTTTCAAAAATCTGTGACCCATCAGATTTTGTGACCTAGAACACAGACATGCCGGGTGTCGTAAATCACAGTCATGAGTGTCATTAACTCTTGCTGGAGCTGCGCTCACATTCATTAGCTGCAATGTTCAGTTCACTGTTCACCAAAAGCATAAGCATGATGCCCAGAAGCTGTATTTGAATCACTTTAGTGATCCCCAGACTTTTCATTTAGGACCATCATAGTGTCAAAACATGACTTCGTTCAATACTTTGATATATGATCAAATACCTACTAAACTAATGGCATCCCCATCAGCCTCAGCTGTACATTGTTTAGTGCAAATTTGCAAATGTTAGCATGCTAACATCCAAAACTAAGATGGTGAACATGATTAACACTGTACCTGCTAAACATGCTGATGTTAGCTCAAAGCCCCTCTGTGCCTAAGTACAGCCTCACAGAGCCACTAGCACTCCTGGACGAATGAGGGACTACACCGTCTATATATACTGTATAACACATAATGTATGCAAATTAATTGATAGCAGTCTTTCTAATTTGTTTTATCTGTATACAACACATAATCAGTGCCCTTTCAACTCAGTGAAATGCAGAAGGAAAACTGATTACCTTCTTTAAACAATCTCTTTCAAACAAATTAGAGTCTGATGGAGTAACAGCCAAGAAAGAAATGATTGAAATCCTCTGGAAACCCTCTTTCGCTTCAGCACATCACACAAGTTCTCATCATTCATGAGGCTGCTCATGTGAAGCCACAGAGAACTCATTTTGCGTTGCAGATGGAGGAGCTGATTGATTGTTTAGATGCACTTTTGGATATATTTGGCACAATCTACACTCGCTTCACAATAATGAGCGGAGCAACACAGCAGCAGGGTTCATCTGTAACTTTTCACTGACTCACCTGCTTCTCTCTCTTCTCCGTCTCTGCATCTGTATGCGTGTCGGCGTATGAAGGCTGTGTGTATGTGACATGGACAGACTCGGACGAAATGAATTCATTGGAGAGGTGCGAGTGGCTCTGAAGAAACTAAGAGAGGGCGAGAGCAAACGCTACAATATGGGCCTGGAGAGAATTGCACAGGTACGTACATTGTGTGTGTGTATGCGTGTGTGTCCGTGCACAGACTGTTCACATAAATACCAAATGGGTTTCTGTGGACATATATATATATATATATATATATATATCAAGATGTGTCCTGTTTCCATTGTTCATGTTTGCCTGGAGGCTATCAGACATCACTTTCAAATGCTGCATTATAAAGTGCAATAGATATTCACCTGGAAGCTCTGTAGGCTATAACCATGATGTCTCTCTCATTCTCTTGTTTCAGAATAAAGAAACTAACAATCAAATGGTGGAGCAGGGAGCGCTCGTGGGAGAGGAGGAGGTAAAACTATCATCAGCTTTATCATCACCAATCTTATTATTACCATTTTCAACCAAAACATGGCTCACTGTAATTTCCTATTACTCTCCTATATCTAATATACTTTCTTATCTTTCAGCTATTTCAGCTATCAGCTATTCTAATCTATCCTCTATTTTCACCATCTCTTAAGAAAATGAAAGTTTAATTAGGCGTTTTTAATCTGTATATGTGTCTGAGGCATGAACCCTAACAGACCAGTGTGAAGGGATACTACTCACAGGACTCCATATAGCAACATGTTGTAAATCTCACCAGGGCTGCCGGCCCAGTGTTTTTTCTTCTCTGGTGGTTGTTATCTCATTTCTCTTCATGACTTTAGAGACAGAGGCTAATAGCTTTTGGTCTCTGATTAGACTCAGTTTATGGTTCAACCTGGAGATTAAAAGGAGAAGGGAGCAGTGTCATTTTGCCAGACTCAGATAAGGTCGTTAATTACAAGCTATAATTTGAATACTCCTGTTGCCCATACAGACAAACACACGTCTAATCTATTGTCAAGCATTATTTTAATTACGTTTTCATTGTATTAATGTTTTATTTTTGTTGCTTTGAGTGAAAGGTGTTTTGGAGAAACTACATTGACCCTGATGCAGGATTCCCCACTGTGTGTTCATTGAAGAGGGAAACGTCAGGTTGAAAACAGGTGCTGTGTCTGACACTGTTGTTTTCTGTGTCCCCAGCGTGGCCGCATCCTGGTGTCACTGTGCTATAACACAGAGAAGGGCTGCCTGCTGGTTGGGATCATACGCTGTGCCCATCTGGCTGCCATGGACTCCAACGGCTACTCTGACCCCTTTGTCAAAATGTAAGTCATTTCAGATATTCATGAACAAACCTGGTATCCTACAAATTATGCTCATAGGCAGCTATTCTGCATCAGCAATTCACATGCAATTGCAATGTTCTTTGCCAGCTGTGGGATGTTCTTACAGTATGGCAAAAAGTAAGGGTGTGTTGGTTGGCACGGTGGGTTCAACAGTGGCCCGGGTTAATGGAAAGTTTCTGGTTTATTTCAACCTCTCGTATTTCCTATAAATTTGACTCTATGGGACCTGCTAACTTTGCACTTGCCACTTCCAATGCAGAGATTCTGTGAAAGGAGGAGTATAGTCCGTGGATTTTCATCTGAGGGTTGGTAGAGCTAACAACTACCACTATGCACCTATTCTGTTTTCCAGGCCCAAAACACAGAAAACACCCACCAAGTCCCACCTCTCAAACTACCAAAACTACCATCCTCAATAAGTATTCAACAGGCATGGACAGTTGGCCTGACATTGTTAGCTAGATACATGCTGAAGAAGGTTCCTAAACCTACAGAAACTATATTCATTTACAGCTGTGCAGACATGTCCACTCACCCTTGTGGAACAGCATGCTGAAATTTGTACTTGTTTGGCCAATCAGGATGGACCCAACAACCCAATACAAGCTGTATGGTATGGTATACCCATTATTCAGTGAGTCAAAAAGCAGCAGAGGCAATAGCTGAGTCCAAATTCAATACTACATACTAATTGTGTACACAATGTATTATACTGATTATCATAGTATGCTGTTTTTGCAGTTAGTATACACACAAAAAAACATACTTTATTGTATTTTACTAACAGGAACTTATCAATCAAATCAAACTGTGACTGTAAAATGTCACTGCCAATTTAATTTCACAAAGAGCCAGCAAAATGTTTCTCCAAAGATATAATACTTTTATTTTAGCTCCTCCATTTACTTTGCATTGCACTGTGGGACAATAGTGTACATTAAAAGCAGTCTGCATACTTTTCGTACTTTAATACTTGTCTTTAATACTTGTCTGTGTATCGTAGAAAAGGTTTCAGTCGTAGTCATCTGGACACTGTTTTCAGAATCAAGACGTCAATCAAACGTCTTGATTCTGAAAACAGTGTCCAGATGACTACGACTGAAACCTTTTCTACGATGGAACACTCCTGGACGAATGAGGGACTACACCGTCTTTAGTCTGTGTACTGACTTTTTGAGAATACTGAATTTTGTCACTGTTAACACACCACATACTCAAAATCTTCTTAGAATTAGTGTGTAGGTCTTTTCAAAGTGTGAAACACAGAGCCGAGGAAAGGCAGAGTGTCTGACACGGCACACCTGAGCAAACCTGCCTGTAAGGCATGGCTGGTGACAGATAAAACCCACACAGCTCAATCTCTGATCTGCCTGGTGCACTTAAATACCAACAGTGCAGGGAGTGAGAGAGCTCCCACACAGGACAATCAATCCTGTAACCAACGCCACCTCCAGTAGTGGGAGGCTTCGAGGTAGAAGGAGCACCAGATTGCTGAAATTGCTTCTAAAGGAAGTTTTAACAGCTCTAAAGCAGCTTTTAGTTTCTTCAGTTGATCAAACAGTGATCCAGAATACTATGATTGGAATACAGTTATTTAAGGTTCAATAATAGATAGGCTATTTTTGACTTAGTTTCGACCCCTTTGACCAAGATGATGTTTGTTTATGGCCCGAGGATGATGGTAAAAGATGGATTAGCCTGAGTATCCTCCTGATCCTTTGTGTGCTTAATATAGGTTAAAAGCTTCTGTCGTCGGCATGTAAGCTAATGTGCATTGGTGTCATTCAGAGGTTTTGGTTTGGCTGTTTTTTAAAAAAAAATAATACTTTACACTTAAATATATTCTTCTATGTATTTTTTTTCTTTTATGTTTTGAACCTGAATAACGTGTTAGACATGCACGGCCGCACGACACATTGTTTGAGATCTTAAGGTGGCTCAGGAGGTCGAGCGGGTTGTCCACTAATCACAGGGTTGGTGGTTTGATCCACATGTTATACACATGGTCCACACATGTCAAAGTGGGCAAGACACTGAACCCCAAATTGCTCCCAATGGTCAAGCCAACACCTTGCATGGTAGCGCACAGGCATTTCTGTGTGTGTGAGAATGGGTGAGGCAAATTGTAAAGCGCTTTGGATGAAAACGGTTCTCTGTGTCGTTGCAGAAGGCATGGACCAACAACGTATTTTGTAGTTTGATTTAGAGGATTTGTAGATGGACGATGTGAAGCAGACGGGCTTTTTTTTTTCAATACTGAGAAGCTTGGTCTGAATGAGAGGGCTGCTACAATTACTGTATTGAAAAAGATTTTTATCTGATGGTGTTTTCAGTAGGTTGTATACGTGGGAAATGTTGAGCAAAACCTTTTCAACACTCACTCACAATGTTGGGATTTCAAAGGTCTTCGAAGTCTCTACTTCTGTAGAGAAATGAAATAAACAAAAAACAGAGAGAAAGCTCACGTCTTTCTGAGACACACAGACACGTGGATGTTTTTCTTCTTTCTCTCCAAGGTATTGATTTGTTCCTCTTCTTTAAAAGTGGCGCCTTGTGCTTTATGGTCTATTTTGATGTACAATGTTTTTGAGTACACCAGAAAATTACATATGCACCCTGAGTATCTAGCTCTTCCTCTTCTTTCTGTAACTCTTTCTCCTTACCTGCTATGTTGCATTTTATTCATTTTCTCCCTCCTCTTGTTCTCCTTCCTTGCACTGGCTGCTTCTTTTTGTACAGACTCTTAGTTTACATGATTTGTTTAAGCCCTGCTCTGATCTGATTCTTATTTCTGGCACATAAGTTGTTAGGATTTTTCATTTGCCTGTCTGCCAGAGTTTCCTTTTGTTCTCCTTTGTACCACGAACTCTCTGTATCCAACACAAAGAGCCTCGTTCAGTGATTGGTCTGCAGTGTATACGCTGCTCTTTTAATGCATCCTTTAGTGATTTCCACCATAGACCCAACATAATTAATGCTCTGAAGTTTTAGTAAAGTTAACTTTAAACAAAAAAAATTGGGGGTGAATGTATTGCTGGCTTAGGTGAATTGTGCCTCTAGAGTATACTGAGCAATTAAGTCAACATAGGAGTAAGGAATTAATTTGCTTAGCTAGCTTTCTGACTTACTTCACTGTCAGAGCGCTGATGTCCTGCAGCTCCAACACCAGCAGTTCTCTTGAGGAATCTGTAACTAAAGCTGATCTTGATGTCAGTCTCTCTTTATCCATGGTGTGTGTGTGTGTGTGTGTGTGTGTGTGTGTGTGTGTGTGTGTGCGTGTGTGTGTATGTGTGTGTCCTTGCATTTGTCCAGAGGGCTTTTCCAATTGGTCTTTTCTCTCTGCAACTCTCAATCAGCCTTTAGAAGCCATTCAAGTGACACAAGGTCAGAATTATCTCAGAACTAATTTGTCTTCCATTTAAAAGGACAAATTAGCATTTAAACACTAAATGAGTTTACATCCCTCAGAAGGACCCACATTCCTATCCGCTTCTCTTCACACATTACCTAAAATATTTTAAAAATAAACTATTCTGTCAGAAAAAAAACATGACGGCAGAAATAGTGCAAAACATGTCAGATATTTCCTGCTGACCAAGCACTCATGCCTCCTTTACAGTTTTTTTCTCTCTCTCTTTTTCCCTTTGAATGCTTTTGGGAAGTGTAAATCAAGACTCCTCTCTGCAGCAGGCATATATTTAGCTCCTCTTTCCAATTGTCTCTCATTTTTTCTGTCACTTTTTTTGTTGTTTTTGCATCTCTGTGTCATAACTTTGGGTCCTGTTTTTAAAACCGACTTCCTCTCCCTCATCTCTCCCTGTCACACTGTATTTTTGTTGTTGCTTTATCTCATTCACAGAGATGTTCTCGTTCTCTCCATAACCTAAACTTGCTTGTTTTACGGACTAAATTCTCATGACCCCGGTAGTTACAGAGTTGTGAAGTTGTGGTGATTAAGTGGGTCCAATGACATAAAGGGCAAAAAAACAGAAGAGATGAAAACATTTTATTTGGTACTCACCAAATATGACATAGAATGTTTTAATATGTCTGCCTGCGTTCTGTTACAGGACCTGATTTGATTACATTGGATTTCAATTTGCACATAGAAAACAGCATAAAAGCAAATGCAAAAAATGAAGGTTTTTTTTAAAGGACAGAAGAGCCAAGGCCTTACACAGTGGGCCTTCCCTACCAAGTTTAAACAAACAACAAAAAAATACACATTAGGTTCCATTTTTTTCAAGTCTAGCATAATACAATACTTACATGCCCATATGTACAGTACATTGAAAGAGTTATTGGTCAATGTAATCCTTCCTCCTGTACATATTGGCTGCAACAAGATCCCTTCCTAGTGTGGCTCCAATGTAAACACCACTTCATGCTTGCCGCATCCACATGGCCACCAGGGTGATCTGCCCTTGCCCGCAAAGGCCTGTATGGACCCCTATGCAGACATCTGCACACCACCTAATTTGTGACTGCATGGACTGTACACAGCAAACAGCTGTGTGTACTGTATGTACAGCATTATTACAGGTACTGTATTTCATGTCCTTTGTCCTATTTTCGTTAAGCAGTCACACACACCATTTTTTTTTTGGACCTTTTTTGTTGTTCAGCCAAATACAACAAACAGAGAAGTTCTTCCTATCAGTATAGTGAGGTTGACATCTTATTTTCCAGTGCGCATGTGTGGAACATGTCTGCATACGCAGACTCACGATTGTATTATGTGTAGAAGCTGTGAGCGTCCACTGTCCGCGTGCAAGTCAGCAGCTGTCCACTTCCATATTGTATGGAGGTGGACAGCCATCCATCCGTATAAGTATGACCAAACCTTAAGACATGGGCGTAAAAATCCACAGTGCTCGTTCTGTGCAAAGAGGCATTCTGAAGCTCACCCAAAGCTAATATGAGGCTTCAGCAGTCTGAGTTAACCAAATCAAGTTGGTATCTTCCAGATAGTTACAGATGTTTTAGTATGAAATTGACATAAAGAGGAAATTTCATACTAAAGTATATTGAAGCATTTTTGCACAGAACTAGGACTATGGATTTTGTCCCCCATGTTTTACAGTGTAGTCATGCTAGGAAGGGATTGCTTCATGGCTAGTATGGACAGGATAAACAATTACAGTGACTAATAACTCTTTCAATGCACATATAGGCATGTGAGTATTGTATTACTGAAAGACAGACTTAAACTAATTAGAGTCTATACTTAAAAAGAAAAGAAAAAGAGAAATCTAACCGTAACCCTACAAAAAGAAGAAGAAAAATGCGATAAAATGACTAAGATAAAATGAACCGCATGTAATATAATACAAGTGAGCTACTGACTGTAGTGTGATGTGGTAAAGTGAAGATAACATAGTTACAAGGGGTGACAACAAAGTAATTAACACCTGCAATACATATCTAACACATACAGTATGCACTGACAAAAATACTACCTTTGTAAATCTAAAAAGCTAGAGGTTTTGTTGAGACTGTGGCAGGTGTTTTGAAGCTGTTGTGATATTGCTGCATTAGATTTGAGTATGCTGTGTCTAGGCGTTCCTGTTATTTTGTCCACCCCCTTATATGTTATTCTTAACATGAGTGCCCTTACTTGTCCGTATGCTCCATATGAGAAAAACAAAATAGTTCTATGGAAAAGTATTTAAACATCATCATCATTAGAGAAGAACAGCTGTCAATCCCTGTTAACCTTATTGGTGACCTTATCAGTCAGTGGAGGTTTGTGACACATGTCTAAAATAGTAAATGTGTACAGCACAGAAATATGGTTAGTTAGTTTACTGTATTCTGCACAAAACAGCCAACAAAAACTAAAGGGATAATCCTCCCTATCTCTATAGACCAGCCTCCCATGGTATGAATTATTCTTCACATTGAATTTTCTTCGGTAATTTGAGCATAGTTTGGTTGCTGCTGTATGGAGTATTTTTATTATCATTATTGTGAATGTTGCTGTCAAATGAAGTTTTGTTATACTGGAAATTGGAATCACCCATCTGAACTGCCTCAGAGTCGGATGTAAAATGGGATTTGGCACAGGTCAGACTGAGATGTCCCCCAGGCTTTTACCTCTCCCGCTCACATGGTGCTGGCCAAATAGAGGCTTTGTTTGGCTGCCTCTCTCAAATGATTCCTTTCTTTCTTCTCATTTCATTTCATGTGAAGGCAGTCAGACTATTCTATAAGCATCAGGTATGTTGGAGGATAAATGCTGATTAGCTTTTGGAGAAAATGACCAGAAGTTTGGTGACATGTTATCAACTGAATGGTTTAAATTGGAACAACACTATAATCGTGAGTGTAATAGGTACACAGTAGGTTTACTACTTGTACGTACAAAAGAAAAACTTCAGAAGTTGTCTACTGTATATGTCCTTCCAGAGGGCATTTCACCAAAGAGGAGAGACAGCTGTTAAGAATAATCTCTAATGGTTCAGACAGAAAGCAAATTTTTGTCTAGCGTCATTCGCACAAATTTGACCATTGGACCATTTGTGTTAATTTGCCCCAAATAGCCAAAGTACCAACTGTACAGATGTTAGCTATAAGCTAGCTAGCAATGAATGTGTTAAATTTTTCTTGTACAGACACATCTTCATGTCAATTTGCATCTTTCCATTGACTTTGTATGAAATTGCACCGCCTCTAAAATTTTGTGTACTGCCTGGACACACCAGTTGCTTATTAGCTGTGTTGTACCATTTCCTTTTATCTCTGTCAGAGTAAAAACTGTTCCACAGAAGTGTCTTGCGATCTCCCTTCGCAGGTTATTGCTAGACATGAGTTGTGAGCAGTTCAACCAAAGACTGACTTTTCCATCTCAGATTGTTTCATTTGAATGATTTTTATTTTATTTGACCAGAAAAAAAGCAAAATTAAAGAAATGTCAGAAAAAGTTAACCAAATTTTATGTAACATGTAATATATATATTTGTTTCTTATAAATTTACTGTAGGGAACCAAATAAGGTTGTGAGGCTGAGATTTACAGTAAACCATGTGTGTTTTAGTTGTCAACAGGTAGGAGGACTGCCTTTAATAACTACAACTTTTGCCCAATCATTTCATATCAAGAAAAATTACATTTTCAGCACAGACAATGTACAGTGGCTCAAGTCTTTGTGCCACCACCTTGCTTTCTATCAATTCCTCTTCCTCCTCCTCCTGTTCCTTTCCCTCCTTCATCCCTCCATCCTTCACTCGCTCTGATTCCGGCTCTGCAGTGACAACCTCAAGCCCATCTCATGCATCAGCTGTCAGGCGAGGATTCGTCACTGGCGGGGGGGAGGCTGGAAGACTGAGATATCTCACCCCCTGAACATTTTGACTTGGAATTTATGCTGATGATGACTCTCATTGCCCTCTGGCGATCCTTCTGTTGCCTCTTTGCTGGAGCGTATAGTCCTCCTACATCGACATGATTATGATCTTGCTGTGGTCTACTGTCTCTCTCGTTCTCTTTCTGTTTCTCTTTCACTCTCTCACTGTCCCCGCCTTTGTTCAAAAGACTTCTGGGTCACGATTATCTCTGAAAGAGATTTTGCAAACTTTCTGTCTCCTGTCTTTCTGCCATTCAGCAAAGCTTACTGGTGCAACAGGACAAAAGATTAAAAAAAGTAATGGATAAATTACTTTGATCTCAGAAATAATGATTGTTCTGGCCTTGTTTGAAAGGTGAAATGCATTTGAGGAAGTCTATTGTAGAATAGAAAACTCTCCATTTGTGAAATCTCTCCATTTCACTAAGGAAGTACTATCTATGGACTACAACCAGAGTTGAACCAGAGAAATAGTTTGAGATTTGGGGGAAAACACTAATTCACTTTCTTGCTGAAAGTTAGATGCGAAGATCGATACCACTCTCATATCTGTAGGTAAATATAAAGCTACAGTACATCCAGCAGCCGGTTAGTTTAGCTTAGCATAATGACTGGAAAAAGAGGGAAACAGCAAGCCTGGGTCAGTCCAAAGGTAACACAATCTGCCACCCAGCACCTCTAAATTTCACAGTAACATGTTTGTTAACCCCTACAAAAACCAAAGTGTAAGGCTAGCTGTTTCCCCATGTTTCCAGTCCTTATGCTAAGTTAACCGGCTGCTGGCTGTAGTTTCATTTTTAACAGACTTTGTCTACCAATCTTCTCATCTAACCTTTGGCCAAATCTCAAACCTCAAACTATTCCTTTACCTTCAAGCTATGTGTTATCCTGAGGTTGGACATGACCTGAAGAGTGTACAAGGTCCCGATGAATTTATGTCCTCTTTAGCTTTTGCTCTATTTTTTTCTCTTTCTCAGCATCTTGCAGCCAGATATGGGGAAAAAGTCCAAGTACAAGACTTCAGTGAAGAAAAAGACTCTCAATCCTGAATTCAATGAGGTACAACTTGTCTCCTGCTCCACAAATAACCACAATACATCTGGCAACTTCTTTGATTTCTTTACTGAGCTCAAAATGATGTTCTGTAGAAAGGATGACATTTGGACGGCATGGCAATTAAGTATACCTTTTTAATATTACTTAAAATCTGACATTTTTTTGAACGTGTTCTCAGCATCAATCTGCATGTTTCTACTGAAAATGCACTAAATTACATTTTCTGTTCCTTTCAACTCTTGTGTTTATGAATCATTGATATAAATATGCTCTTGTGTGCACCACCTGCACAGGAGTTTTCATATGAAGTATCCCTGGACCAGCTGGCAAAGAAAACCCTGGAGATCTCTGTGTGGGACTACGATTTGGGAATGAGCAACGACTTCATAGGTAGGCTGAGAAGAACTGAGGTGTGGAGGGGAGGAGTGGAGAGGAAGGCAGCAGCAGCAAAGTAGATGACTGTACTAGAGTGTTTGAATGAAAGTGTTGCAATTGCAGAAGATATAAAAACCAGTCCGAACGTGGGTGGAGAGAGAAGTAAAAAAAATGAGAGATGAGGGGTAATTATGAGGCTTGAGGAGAATGATTGAGCAAGCAAAGGAGACTTTGAGTGGAAAAGGAAATGGTGAGGCTTTACAAATCAAAAAGGAAGACGTTCTCTCTGGATCCCCATCCTTCGTGGACTTGGCACATCAGATCGCTGCTGCTTCGTCAGACTGCTAAACAGCTTTGGCATGGCCTGGTGTGTATATCATGGCAATGGAGCACTTGGGAGCTTAGGGATTGATGGGGAACTAGTGGGGAGGCACAGTGAGAATGGATTACCACTCTGTGAGCTTGAAGGTCTTCAGATCAAAGTGTTTTACTCTGTCTAATGTGTGTGTGTGTGTGTGTGTGTGTGTGTGTGTGTGTGTGTGTGTGTGTGTGTGTGTGTGCATGTGTGAGGCAGTATGTGGGTGGGTTGGTGGGAGACACCCAGTGTTTAGATAAGCCCAGTGAGTTATAAGCCCTGCTGGGAGAAAATGCCATCGGTCTAACGTACAGCCCCAGATAAGAGCCATTCCCCAGACCATTATCATTACAGGTTTAGCTACAGCAGCCTGCCAGTTATGTTAATTGGGGTTGGGAAAAAATGACACTGAGACAAAGAAGAATGGAGAAAACGAGTTGATAAAGAGGCCTAGCGAACACAATCCCAGTGCACTATTGTAAGAGTGAGAGCAAAAACAAGCATGCTAATAGGCTTAGTAGAAGATATAGAGGATGTCACATGGTAAAAGGTGAGATTTCAGAGATACATGGAGAAGAAAATTTAACAATGAGAGAAAAAATGTGAGGGCAAAAGTATACAAGAAAACACCAGCAATAAATCACGGATGACTTGTGGGAAAGATCGATACAAAAGGAGAGATGGGAAATTTCATCTTCATCCTGAATCAAATCTAAACCTCTGATTTTGCCATGTTGTGTTGTACATTTACAATGTCTAATGTCATCTTACAGGAAAACTATAAAACCTTACAGAAAACATAATACAACTGCTAAAGAAACTAAAGAGACATTATAGATACCAAAACTGTTTTTAATTCTTATGGCGCAAGTCAAGTCTCAAGTCAATCGAGACAAGTTCAAATCAAGTCTCAAGTAGGATTGAGCCGATCCACCAGACCAGTATGAGTGCCAATACTGACGATAATAAGTAGATCAGGTTTTCTAGAGTAGATCGGTTTCTTCAACAAGTACTTTGTTTGAAGTACTTGTGTATCTGCTGGTTGGGTTGAATGAGACAGATGTGCAGCAGAGGGGTAAAAATAAGTGGACAGAGAACAGGGTCAAACCTGTGCGAGTGTTTGTGCACACCTGCTCACCAGCCTGTGTGTCTGCCTCGCCCTCGTCTGTGTCATCTCCTCTGGCTCTGGTTCCTCATCCTTCTTCAATCCCCCTACGCATGTCAGGATGGCTGACCGTTTGTTTGTCACTAGCAACCCGCAGGCTCAGGGAACACTTCATCGATTTCTGTTTCAGAGGTGGTGGGAGTTTTGTGGGGGTGGTGGTGGAGGTGACAAAGTGTTGTGCGTGATTATCCTATCGAAAAAACCTGCTCTCCAAGTTGTGTGTGTCTGTGTGTGAGAGGAAAGTTAAAGAGGATACAGGGTGGGAAACACTTAAAGGCTTCTCCTCCCCTCCCAGCAGCAGCATCTCAGGCAGTGTGCAATGACAAGCTCAGATGAGAAGCAGATCAACAATCGAGCCTTGTTCGCTCGCGGCTGTCATTTTCCAAGGCACTGTTGGAATGCAGCATTGCCCAAATACCGTGTTTAAAACTTTATGCTCCATTAACTGTGCAATCACAGCCAAGGGAATGGCTTTGTAATAACCTCAGTGTGACAAGTGCCTGCATCTCTCTGTCTTACAGTCTGCCTCTCCATCACCTAGGCTCACTTCCACCTGAGTCATTTCCTGCTGCTCTGCATATTCATTCCCCCCCCATGCTCTTTCAATACATTTTTAGTTATCTAAATCTCTTTCTTGTAATTCCCCAGCTACCTGTCTATTTCTCTTTCTCTCTGCCTAGAGGAATTTGTCTTGAATGTCTGTTTGCTTCCTTCTTTGCTGCCATGTCTGTCTGCCAGTGAAATAATAATAATCTTTATTGGCATGAATGTTGATGTACATTATTGCCAAAGCTCAATTACATATTACTGAATATTAGATTTTAACAAGAAAATAAAATGTCTGTCACTCTGTCCCCTTGTTTGTTGTTATTTTATGATACCACCAGTGGTGGAAAGTAACTAATTACATTTACTTAAGTACTGCACTTAAGTACAGTTTTGAGGTACTTGTACTTTACTTGATTATTACATTTTATGCCACTTTGTACTTCTAATCAACTACATTTCTGAGGGAAATATTGTACTTTTTACAGCTGCAGTTACTAGTTACTTTTCAGGATAAGATTTTACTTAAAAATATACGATAAGCTTATAAAATTAAATGCATTGTTAAAAATTGAGCAAGTTGTTCTCAACCTTTTTGGTTTGTGACCTCTTAAAAAAGCAGTTTAGCTGGGGCCCCTTGTCACATTTTAGGTGTCTATGAGTTGCTAGCAGCTCCACCAAAGAGAGATTTGTCACTGAACTTCTCATATGGTATCATTTAAAGCATCTATAACAGCAATGTATCAAATGATAATGTGAAAACAATGTGACAATATCAAAGCTGCAGCTCCTCTTGGCTTTACAGAGCTTTATAGTGAGTTTCAGCTCATTGTTTAGCTGTCCGGTCCACAACTTTACAGTTTTGGTTCACTCTCACTGCTTTCATAGCGTTGTTTTTGGCTGCAACAGGCAGCTGCTTTCAGAGAAAAAAATCTAAAAACCCACTGTACACTCCCTGCTCAGCACCAAACAGCAGGCAGACACAGTTAGTGACTAGCTGTTGAACTGGAATATTTAGCAGCTAAAGAGACCGATATTTCCCTCACGAGTTGGTAGAGACCAAAAACAGAGCTAGAAGAGATTGATATAGAGATTGAGATAACATATAATACATTCATCAGCTGGCCAGAAGCATGACTCCAAATGAATAATAATGTTGCTCCATAACTGCTGAATGTGTAAACAAGCTGCAAACCAGTTCAATGTCAGTGTTCACAACTTGTTTCCGCTGCCCCTAAGTGACCAAAACAAATCTGTTATTGCTGGTTTCAATTTTCTTCCTTGATGCCCAAAAAGGTCAAATTATCCAATATTTCATAAAAAAAAGCAAAGACTAGAGCAAAAAATAAAAGTAATAAAAAATAAATTAGTACTTTTACTTAAAGCTGGAGTGTGGGACTTTTACATATAAATGAACATCCATTTCATTCAAGCCCTTGCCAAACAAGTCCACACAATGCTCATTAAGCCTGTCACCGCCAGGTAAATCTCTCTGTATTTTGTAGTAGTTCTAGTACTAGAGTTTTAAAATCTGTTGTCTGTGGTGACCGGTTCACCGGTAATGATGTGTGTTTACACCAACCAGCAAGGATTGGTTTGCCAGAGCTGAAGGGAGGGAGCAGCTCACCTGTAGGCATAAGTCATAAGCACGCATTGACAGTGTTTGTAATTACTCTCACTGCCAGAAGGGGGAGACAAAAGTTCTGCACTGCAGGTTTAAGTTAAGGATCTGAGTACTTCTCCCACCTATAGTCTTTCTTTCATTCCTCCCAATTTCTGTCTCCTTTTTGTCAATTCCGATCACCTCCTGATTATTCTTCTCTGCCTCTCCCTGTCTGTTTGCAGGTGGAGTGGAGCTGGGCATCAATGCAAGCGGACAGAGACTCAAACACTGGTTCGAGTGTCTCAAAAACAAAGGGAAGAAAGTGGAGCACTGGCATACGCTCACACAGCAAGGAGCCCCGAGCAGTGACAAACCGGACTAGATTACCCAAGACATTCATGTATACAAACACACACTCTAACACACACACATTTGTCTCACTGAAAGATGGTTGATAACAGATACCAAAAGTAAAGTAAAGCAGTAATAAGAGCAAAGGATAAAACATGCAATAATAATAATGTTGAAAATGGAATCCGTCATATAATGCCAATAATTACAGCACCAACTATTAGTATATGATATTCATACTAATATTAGTTATGGTAATAATGTGTAATCTGAATACATTTTTTTAAATGTATTTTTTTCTAAAGGTGAACCAAATTGTGACGATGTCCTCATTAAAGTGTTGACGTAACAAAACAATACTCACAAAATTGTGCTTTAGACCTTACTGTATTGTGGAAGTTGCTTATATTCTGTCATTCAAATTTACACCTAATGAAGAGATTTGAGACTAATGTAGCCTACACAAAATTCATTCAGTGAAAGGGGCCAAAAGTATGTGCACCCCAGTGACTCATAATGTGGTATATAGTTACAGGAGAGAGGATGTTATAAAAAGGGTGATTCTGTTCTGAGAAGTCTCTGTTTTAGTGGTTGTTGAACTGATGCAAAACAACACACCATATTATAAAGCACAAAATTATCAATTTGGTGGATTTGTACCTTTACAGTTTCAGTGTCCATGTTCTTATGTCTTTCATTGTCTTTTAGTGACAGTGGCTTTCTATACATCTTCATATCGTGACATTAACGTGTCAGTGTGTGTGTGTGTGTGTGTGTGTGTGTGTGTGTGTGTGCATGAGGGCTATGAGAATATCAGTGCCTACATTCACTGTCTGTGCAGTGTGTGTCTGTCCGTGTTCACGTCATTCCCCATTCAAAATGTCTCCATTCAACTTCCGAAGCACAGAGGTGTGAAGAAATAATAACAAAGGACAAGAAAGACACATACAAGAGAGAAATCCTCTGACGCCACCACCACCACGGGCCTCAGTGGTGTGAGTAATCCTGGCTGTAGGACACTGACAAGCTGTCGATCATGTGTGCCAGACCTTTGCCATCTCTCTCTCTCTCTCCCATTGCCAGACAGTCATAGAGCAACTTTAAGAATGGAATATATCTTGATACATAACCTCTGACCGCTCCTTTGGCTTTCCTGATGAAAAAGATGTGTCCGTGGCAGGCAGAACGGATATTGCTTTTGGAGGTACCGTTTGTACCTTTACTTCACTGCTGCGTTATGAACCAGATTTCAACAGGATCCAAGCAGGTTTACCTCAGTGACTCCAATTCTGCTCCAACAGAGTCACAGATGATGCAAGATTTTCTCCCTGCAGGGCAATATCACAGCAGTAATATATTAATTTGAAAATTCAGGCATTTCATTGGTTCTGTTATCTGATTTATGAGAATAGGGCTGCCAAAAGCATGGAAATCTCCCCTAATCCACCTTTGTACACCATCAGACACTGTCCTTGAGAGACTCTAAAAAATACATGTGAAAGAAATTTGACTGAAATCAACCATCAGAGGGAGTCATTGCTTGGATCATTATCCCATTACTTCTGAGCTATTAAATATCAGGTCTATAGTGGAATATATTTCATCCTCTGGACAGGAGAAAAGACTACTGGAGACCACTGGGACTACTGTGTCCATGTCTGTGACAGGATTGTCTGCTGAGATAAACTGTGAACAGTTAGTAGAAATGCAGACATAGAGAATGGACTCCCCCCCTACAATTTAACCTCAGGAGGTAAAGTGGGATTACACCCTGCAAGGAAACACATTTGGCAGCAGGGGACAGTGGATAATCACAGGCCAGGATCCAAGATATTGAAAAACTACGCTAGATTGCACACATAACCTACATGCTTGTTATGTGTCTCTATGCACATCTCTGCATATTTATGGTGTATATGGGCTAGAGCATCACTGAATTGTCTAAATGCCTGCCAGGATATCAAATGTACTCCCCTGGTTCATCTGTCACTTCAGCTCTGGCTATACACTGGTTCACAAAAGCACACCCATAGTCGGTCAGTGGCCTCCGGGAGTTTTCTAACTGTTGAATCGATCCGGCTGCTCATATTCTTGGCGTCCTTCAACAACCTTGTGTCTCATCGTTGACTGCAAAAAAATGGATCCTTCAGTGGTGAATTAGGTTTCGAATAAAAAGGGCTTGGGCATTATCAAAAGCTTGGAACTAAACTGTGTGTTTTAACAGTTAGCTTAAACACATTTTCAGTTAGACCTTAAATGACTTTAACAAGAGGGTAGTGCAAGGATGGTGGGTTTATTCTGTACTTTTTCTATGCACATCAAAACAGCACGTCAGCAGTGAGATAATCAAACCAAAACAACAACATTATCGCGTTATCCAGGCATCAAAGATGCATTTCTGGGAATACTCAGTACTTTGATTGGGGCTAATAGAGTTCACATTTCTGGCTGGATGCTTGCTTATTCCTCTCTCTGGATCTGTTGGTTTTGTTTACAGTCACCGAATTTTCTGACTCTTGTCTATTGACCCTGCTTTGCTTATGTAATCATTTTATCTGCAATACAGCTGCATGTTTAGCAAACACTATCAGCTTGTGTAATAGAATGCAACCTTAGCTGATCATTCTGAATCCTGATGTGTTTACAATCTATGCCATCCATTCAGTCTCTTACCATTAGTGTGTATTTGTTTGTTTGTGAATACAATAATTCAGGGTATATTTTGCTCAGTTGCTGTGCTTTACCAAGCAAGATATTGGTTTAAAAAAAACAAAACCTTTACTCTTACAGATTTTGACACTTGTCTTCCTTAAATTGATATCAGTGGTAATGATGCAGGAGGGCAGGGGCGAATGAGATGGGAATTCACTACTGTAGTTCCTGTGTATTCACTGTCAATGTCAATCACACAGTATGGCTGCCATCCTGTGGTGGGTTTATGTAACTACTTCGCAAAATAAATTGAAGTTGTTTCAGTGGCCGTCTGTCTTCCTTTGAATGACACGTGATCCAAATTGTGCTTAACTCTTCAAAAACACAAGACAAGCATCATATGTGTTGTGTTAATACGTGTTTATTCATCATCATCTTTGAAAACAGCACACATCCAGGCCTGTATATCTGTTTTTGTGAGTGTCGCTGCTCACTTTAGTAACTACGTAAAGCAACACCAATACCGAAAAAGCAGCACAATATTCAGAAAAGGCGTAGTAAGATAATTAAATGACTTGCATTTCGATTCTATCAGACATCCCTTGTTTACCATATCTTTGTTTCTTTCCTGCCCGTTTGCCTCTGTTACATTTCCACTCACTCTCTCTTTACTGTGTCTGTCATCCCCCCCCTCATGGGTCAGTCACTCTGCCAATAAAGAGTGGCACATTTGCCTGGTCACTCCACAGCAGCATGATGAAAGGCCGCATGGCAGAGAAGGAAGGGAAGGAGCGAGAGAACGACATAGTGGTGACGGCTCCGGCCTCAACTCCTTGCTCGGTCAGTGCGAGGAAGGCTCTGTGTCTGGCATCGTCCAGAACCACCTTCTCTTCAGAGTAGAGGCCACACAGGTCAGCACCCTCAAAGAGTGATGACAGTCCTGGTCGGGGAAAAGGGAGAGAAAGTGCAGAAAGATGATGGTAGTGAAAAAAGAAGGGAGGAAAGCAAAGTGGATCAGATACAGGGAGATCAAAGAGCAGATGGGTATCCGTATTTCACAAATGAGACTTAATGGCTGTCTTCTAACTGGCAGGTAAAGTAATACACAAGCTGCATGGGTGGTATTCATTTTGTGGTATTAATAGGCTGAATTTGAGTCTGACAGACAGAAAAGAACATGAAAGATAAACAAACCTAATTTCTTGATAAGTATGTTCATGTCTGGCTGGAAATCCAGCTTGATTTGGGGCAGAGTGACCTCGACATGCTGAGAAGACCTTGTTTTCATTTGTTCTATCATTTGACGCACAGCTATGTCCGTCATCTTCCCCTCCACCTGCTGCAGGCTAGCCACTGTGTTGGAGCGAGGCAGCAGGATGTAAAGACTGCTGTCACCTGTGAGAGCAAACCTCGCCACCTGTTGGCAAAATAAAAAGTCTGTTACTGCAGGGTTTTTCAAAGTCTTGGGGCCCCAAAGACAAAACTGAGACAACTGTGCCCCCCAAGACCCCCCTCTACTCAGTTCCTATAGTGCTTTGGGAGATGTAAACAGTAGACTATAAGTATAATGTTGCCATGGAGTCAGTTAAGTTAGTTAACCTAGCTGTGGGCTACAACTAGAAACCCGTTGCTTTCCTATATTTGTTTACATTTTTAGCAAATGGCACAATTAAAAGAATGCCAAATTAGCTATTAACAGTTCCTGCTTGCGATGTAGGCTACCCATGGATGTACAGACAACTATCACTGGATAACTTTGAGAGTGAAGAAAACTTAAAGGTCCAGTGTGAAACATTTAGGAGGATCTATTGGCAGAAATGGAATATAATAGTTTCGCAGCCACTGTAGTTTCTGCTACACGCTTGGAAGGGGAGGGTGAGGCGAGCGGTATCCAAATGGTTGCAAACTGCAATTTCACTGCTAGATGCCACTAAATCCTACACACTGGACCTTTAAAAACATGATGATTCTCTGGCAAGTTCTGGAGTCATACAGAGCGTATTTTTTCTATTATTGCTAGGCGGATTTATGGACTTTTATTTGCGATGCACACAACTGTAAGAGACACTGTATATAAAGAATATGTCTTTCATGTATAGTCAGATTTGACTGTGTTATGTCTTGGAGAAGGAGTACAAATTTTGAAGCAATTTGCGGCAATCAGGAGCTAAGGATTAATTGCCTTTCACTTCACAGTATCTTAGCCTTTCACTTTTCACTTCACGTGTCTCTCGCCTCACCCCCCTTCAACTCTCCTCACAGTCTGAAAACATCTGCTTTGTAGTATGTGAAAGGGTGGGGTTAAGATGGGTGTTGGCTGTCTGTTACCTGTGCCTTTAGCTCGATCACGTAGGTCATAACAGCCTTGTATTTCTGGTGATAGAGGAGCGGCACATTTACCAGATCACCATCCAGTTTTGTGAAAAGTCCTTTCTTGGGTTTCTGATCAAACTTGACCTTCCACTGACCTGAAGTGCACATACACACAGTTTGTTTTAATTTCCACCATTTTCACATGCACATAGCCTACGCAAACACTTGTGCACACACACTTTACTAACCACTAAAGGAGACAGCGTTGAGCAGGATCATCTGTGTACTGGGTGATACAGAGTCAACCAAGTGTTTGATATTATTGTTGGTTTTATTTGCCACCCAGCTGTTGATCATCTGAGTGCTTTCCGCACTGGTTTCCAGCAGCCTGGTGGGTTCTGCTTCATAGAACTGAATGGACTGGTTAATAAAGGACTCACTCAGATTCATTTCTGAGGAAGAGAACAGAGAAACCATGATGAGCTACAGAGATAGACATCCTTCTAGCTCTTCATGAATCTCTGCATCTATCTCTTTAACTGCATTTCTCTTTAGAGAGGAGCTATTTTGTGAGTGTGATAGAAATACGTGGGTTATAGTAGATCTGAGAAGCCATCTTCAAGGAGCTGGCCAACTTCTCTCTCAGCTTCTTCATCTGGAAGTGAACACAGTGGAAGTCATGAGGCACACAGACAGCCGTCTCAATTGCTCTGCGGGTGGCCCCCCTTGCACCTGAAGGTAACGAGATGAAGAAAAGACATTTAGAAAGAGATGTACTGCACTTAGAGTGATATAGGACGCTGCAAGGTATGTCTGACTTTAATATAAGTAGAAGAAAACTCCTGTGACATTTCAAAGAGCCAAACATTTTTATGTAACTTCCTAGTCATATAAAAGTTTTTCTTGTCTACATGAGCACAGGCAACAAAGGGATAATGTTGCTTTTTAGACCAAAGAATCTTAAAGGATAAGGCTGGCATTATTCTATGTTTTTTGTATTGTCAACAAATCCCATAAAAAGACCAAAACCAGCAATGCATTAGTCCATCCCTCAATACTTTCCAGCTTCCCTGTCTGTGGCACTTAGCCCATTTGTTCCTACTGGGCTATGTACATATTTGAAAAATAAACACAGATATATATATGGGCAGTGTAGTTTTTAGCAAACATTTTTCAAACAGGAGGAAATCGTGTTTTTGTTGGGAATTATTTTCAGCGGTGCACTAGCAAGTATTTCTGGCAGCAGGGCAGTGTATGTGGGATCACAAAGTAAACTACAGTGCCCATGTTCATCGTAATGAAGAAACGTGTCACACATTGCAACTGTGTGGCTCATTGATGCGTTTTAAACGTTTTTTGGACAACAAAGGAGGTCTTTTTGACACATGGGTAATACTTGGTTTTGGTCTTTTCCTGGAATTTGTTGACAATAAGAAAAATATAGAATAGCACCAGACTTTAAGAATATTTAAGAATAATTAATAATCATCCAATTGTTAGAAATGAGGAACTTGCTTCATACCTAACAACAAATGGGACAGTGCACCGCTGATACTGATGGGAGAGAAGAGCAAGTTGCTAGAGGGATTTGATTCTCTGAGGTAAGAAAACAGCTTCATGGAAAACTCTGCCATGGATTCCTGCAACATGGGTTCCCCTGTGCGACTGTTCTCGTCCTGGCAGGGCTCCCATGCTGTGATGAAGCCGTCGCATGAGGGAGGAACAGGGGTGGGAGCAACTGAAAGAAAGTTAAGCAGACGGTTAAAAATTTACATAAATGTTGTGCCTACTTTTAGTAACAATACCTCAACATGGTTCGGAAATTAGATCTTTATTTAGTTTACTGGTAACTTTGGTCTGCAAAGTGTTCGTCATGCATAAATTGCTGTTAAAATTAATACTCATTTGGAGCTTGTTGGTTTGCCATTTACTATAATAATGAATGGTTCCAAATTGCACGGACCGTACAGTAAGTAGTAAGTAGTGAAAAGGTTGCCAAACCTACCTTCAACAATAATGTATACAGTGCTCAGCTTCTCCCCCTCAGCAGATTCACAATCGTAAATTCCAGCATCCTCCATGATGGTGTCTCTGATTATGATGGTCTGATCATGGTCAAGTGGATATAGCAGTTCCACTCTGTCATTATCACCTGCTGAATCATCTCCAGGATTCAGCCGTGTCTTCTTGCCAACACCCATCCCTTTGAACCAAAGTGCATTGGCCCTGACTTGGCTGTAAGGTGGGAAATGGCACGGGAGGTGAAGGGTGGAGCCTTCGATTACCTTAATGGTATAGCCAATCATTGCTGTAGAGAGAGACACAAACACTTCAAACTCTTTTAAATTCAAGCTTTTTGCTGAATGATAACTAAGTGCACGTATGTATAATAAAAGAGAAGTGTGTATCTATGTTTCTCACCATCAACTGTAATGTTGTATGTCCTGATTACCTCCATATTGTTCTCCTTTAACAAACACAGGTACTCGCCTTCGTTGGCAGCAGTTACAGGAGATATAGAGAGATACAAGCCATCCTTTTTAACTCTAGCCGAGCCAGTCGACTGAGCACTTAGAACATTACCTGTATTCAGAAAAAGATCACACTGAATAAATATAATATAACTGTGTACTTTTGCAATACAGTGAGAGTAGTGGTGATAGTTATGGAAATATAATAAGACCATTGAATGTCCAGGTGATGGCAGCTCCATTGAACTCAGTCTGAAATGAGAAACAGGGTAGCTCCAGAGTGGAACCAGGTATCACCCGGACATGTGTGCATGAAGAAAGCTAAACAGAAACACAGTGTTAAACAAGCTGCCATATTCAAGAGACAAGAAGGATGAGGTTGAAGGACTTTGGTTATGGCTACAGAAGATATTGGTAAACATTCTGCTATAAAGAGCTAATTCTACATTTCTCAGGTGAGTTTACCTCAAAAATGAGCTGCAGCAAGAGGCAAAGTATCGCCTGTAGTTTCATCTAAAGCAGAGCAAAGGAAGTAGGATGAGATTAGCAAATTGATGGAGTTGTTTTGCAAGTGAGGATTTCAAAATGAATATGGCACCAAGCCTGAAAAAAGATCAATATGTGGAGCAATCTGAGAAACATAGTGATGTTCCCCACCATTAAAACTTTTTAAACTGATCATCTAGCTACAGCTTCCATTTGCAATAAATATACTCTTGTCAGAGATTAATCCCATAAAACACTTAAAACACAGCATAAAGTATAGTTGTTTATAACAGTAATGCATAATATACTGTAAATAATATTGCTTCGGTTCAGTGATTAATCAACAAAAGTCAGAAAACATGAAATAACTCACACCTCTTCAATTTCCAAATGTATCCAATGTATTCAGTCACCAGTTTTTTTAAACCAGTAATGTTTCTGCCACATCCGACCACGGTTCACTCCATCTACCACCTCTGACTGTCTGCTCTCCTAAACTGCAACCAACAATGACTAATCTATGATTGTTGGTTTAGAGATGTTTGTTTGCATAATGCAGGTCGTCTGACTTGCTGGAAATCACATGATTTCGCATGTTGGCAACAGATATCAAGTTGGATGATTTATATTCATGTTTTATTTTGTCTCCATTGCATTTATTTTTGCATTGCAAATATATCATATTTTATTACTTATGATATCAGTGCTTATAAATCCAGCTTTTTTTTTATCATCAAGTGGAACATAGCTATTTGTAGTTGGGGGTGGATAAGAAGTTTCACTTTGGCTGATTTTCAATTTACATAATAAAATGTTTTTGCCTGAAGTGTTTTACATAATATGATTTTGCCAAAGGTTGTACAGGGTACTATACACAGACAAAGACGTAGTGGAAGGCAAACACAAGCTGAGTTTGTGTTGCTATATTTGTGGACCAACATATCAGTAAAGAACCCAAATGACGGAGGCAATGTTAAGTGTTTTAATGGAATCATTAAATTAAGTAGTACATTTTTAAGTACAGTTTTATTTTATAGTATAGTTATTTATATGTTGGCTGGAATTGGCCCCATCATGATCCCCAGCTGGAGGTACTTTAATTGGATTTACCAGTAAGTTTAGTTTTTAGATCACTTTTCACTTTACTTCAGTGCTTTCATTTTGTGCAAGTTTATACATTTCAGGGGGAAACATTTGCTCCATCTATTTGATGCAAATTCAAACAACTTTATTGATCAAATTGGATTTGGATTTTAACATTTTGGATTATAATATACTGAAGGGTTTTTAAATGGGTTTTTAAAAAAGCCCTTAATAAACCCAATAACATTTACCCAATAACATAATAGTCCTCCCTGAATTCTCACCAATTTAAGGTGTAAATTAAGGGATGACTTTTGTGTTATTTGGTCAATTTTAAGGTGGCTTAATTATTTACAATCTCTTTATTTATCCATAGACTACCCCATTAAATACTAATTTAAAGTATATTCAATTCATCATTATTAATGGTTAAATTAATGTAAATTATCTTAGAATAAAAAAAATATTAAGGGGATTCGGTTTCATAGTGATAGGTACTTATTGTCACAGACACGCCAGGCTCCACTACACCACACACACCGCACTACCTCACCCGAGTACTAATTCCCATCACCTGTCACCTATCACACACCTGCACCTAATCATTCACTCCACTCCCCTATAAAACACCATCCCTCACCACAGTCAGTGTCCGGTCTTGTTTGGATTAAGGACAGAACTCTTTATCCTGCCTCCACTACGCCACGGACTCGCTTACGTTTCAGCAAATCGCCTACTCGGCTCCAGAGCCTCGATCCTGGATCCAGTCATCTCCAGTCTCCCGTGTGTGTCGCTCCAGTTCCCGGTCTCGTGTGTCTCAACTCTCTTGTGTGTCTACTCAACTCCAGAGCTCCTCTACTCCCAGTTAAAAGGACGGTAGCATCATCTTCACCTTTTCATATTCCCTTGTGTGCAATAAACAAGCTCAGTCTCTTCACGGTGTCTCCGGTCTGTTCTGTCCGTAATACTTATTACTGCACTATACGTTTATCTGACAGCTGTATTACTTGTTACTTGCTGTTTAGCATATGATTGCTATAGATTAAATTACCCAACAGTATATAAAGTAGATGCACAAGACCCACCTGTAGCAGTGGCATTGAAATTAGTGAATTCAAGTCAAGTGTTGACAGTTTTTGGAGAATTGCTCTTTAGATTTTGAGTTTGACCAGTCCAACTAAAGTGATGTTGACTCATTTAAATAGGTCTTCATCAACATGCCCACAGTTAAATCAAATTGTAGATTTTTTTTTTTTTAAAGTTATATGGACATAAACAACACCTGACACCCTAATTTGTCTATGTAACTTTCTCATTGAGTGGGACACCTTTGTTGGTAAAGTGGAACACTGCTTTAGCATTAAAACGTATCATGCATGTGAGCAAACAATGCAAAAATATTTTTCAGATATCTCTGTTTAATCTAAAATTGCAGCTATACATTCATTTAGCTGATTGTATTCAGCAGTCAAGTACACTGCTACTGAATACTATGAATCAATTGGAGGAACTGAAAGAATGATAAAACTTCAGTGAATTCTGGAGCCTTAATAATATATCTTTGGACAGTGAATTTGGGCATGTGGCCTGTTCTCCATTTGCTCTTGTACTCTTACAGCTCCTGCTACAGTCTTTCATCCATAGATTATTTTTTCCTTCTTGCCTCTACTCTGCATTCCTTAATATTTTATTTTCTCTAGGATGATTAATATATAATGTGAGCTACCACTGTGATTTCATATGTATATATTTATGTATTTAATCAACTTATCCACAACTAATTGACAAACCATTACTGTTTTAGCATTTTGATTCATTGACTCAGTGCTATGAGAAGTTTTTAGTCTTAAAAGTCCCACTCAAACTGAAATCTCTTGCCCCCCCTTTATCTAACACTGTCAGGTTGACTGGGACGGTGCTTTAAAATACAATTTTCTTAAAATCTGTTTAGACTTTATACAACTTTTTGGGTGCATTTTAAGACATTATCATTTAATAATTGATACAATGCCAGCATGCTTACCATGAGGTTTGCTAGGTGACACCATGCCCGAAGCTTTGACATTTCACCAATCAAGAAATTTCAGAATCAGTTGTTGTAATTGGTTGTTACATGGTGATTATCCATAATCTTAACTGTCCCACTCAGCCTGAACCCACCCCAATTCTTGAGATTCATTCTTCATTCTTCTACTTTTGAAACGTAAGTATATTTTCTGCCAACATTCCTGTACTTTTATCTAAGTAAAGTTTTAAAGTAAGAACAATTTTACGATGTTATATTATTACAGCAAGCTTACTTGAAGGGTTCTGACAGCTGTATAAGTCTTTCATCTTATGCAGTGATGGAAAGTAACTAAGTACATTTACTCAAGTACTAGTCTATGCTTAAGTACAAATTTGAAGTACTTGTATTTTACTTGAGTATTTTCTTTTCATGCTGCTTTATACGTCTACCACACTACAACTGAGAGGGAAATATTGTACTTTTTACTCCACTACATTTATTTGACAGCCTTAGTTACTTTACAGATTAAGATTTTTGCACACAAAACATAAGAAGAGCTGATAAAATGTGAATATATTCATGTAGAGCTGAAACAATTAGACGATTAATTGGTTAGCAGATTGTCCACGACTTAATGGCAACGCTTTTGATAATTGTTGAAATGTTTTTCATGTAAAAACATTTAATTGTTCCAGCTTCTCAAATGTGAGGATTTTATGCTTTTTCTTTTAATTATTTTATTGAATTTTTAATCAGCTTTAGGTTTGGACTACTGGTTGGAAAAAAACATGCATTGTGAGGGTGTCACTATTTTCTGAAATTTG